>NW_019154086.1:40369056-40401774 GCF_002288905.1 Enhydra lutris kenyoni | reverse complement strand
GCAGACAGAATGGCAGGCAGAGGCAGAGGGAGAAGCAGGCTCCCCGCAGAGCAAGGAGCCCGATGCGGGACTCAATCCCAGGACGCTGGGATCATGACCCGAGCCGAAGGCAGCCACTTAATGACTGAGCCACCCGGGTGCCTCCGGCTTTTATGTATTTATTTATTTGACACACAGAGGTCACAAGGCTGGGGAGAGGCAGGCAGAGAGAGAGCCAGCCGGGTGCCTCAGGAAGGACAGGGTTTTTTCTTTTTAATTTTTATTTTTTTTTTATTTTTTAAGGATTTTATGTATGTATTTATTTATTTATTTATTTTTTTTTTAAAGATTTTATTTTATTTATTTGTCAGAGAGAGAGGGAGAGAGAGCGAGCACAGGCAGACAGAATGGCAGGCAGAGGCAGAGGGAGAAGCAGGCTCCCCGCCAAGCAAGGAGCCCGATGTGGGACTCGATCCCAGGACGCTGGGATCAATGACCTGAGCCGAAGGCAGCTGCTTAACCAACTGAGCCACCCAGGCGTCCCAAGGACTCACACTTTTTAAAAAAGATTCCATTTATTTATTTGAGAGAGAGAGGGAAAATTCAATTAAATAGCATTTTAATAGGGAAAGGGGAGGGGGAGATGTGAGTCTCTTAAAGGAGAGTAAATTATTTTAGGAAAGATGAATGAGTCCTTAGAAGAAAAGATAAGGGATATCATAGTTAATGACAAAGTTTGTCTGGGTCCCCTCTCCTGTGATAAGAGTCAATCTTTGTTGATGAACCTCTTTGGAAGGGGTCTATGACCCCTTGTAGTTTCTTTTGGAGCACCTGTCTTTAGGCAGATAAGGAGAGTTCAAAGGAAGCCTCTCCTTGAATTTGGTGTTTTTGAAGTGACTACAGTTCAAAATAACCAATATACCAAACTGGCATATTTGGGGTGTCATATTCTGCTGCCCTCCAGCATCTGAAGACTCCTTATAGTCACCTGCTTAAGTCAAAAGGATCCTTAGTCAGGACATTCTCCAGTCTCCTCCTGCCTTAAACTCTTTGTCTTTGGTAGTGTGGGGAATCCCCTCAGACCCTCAGAGTTGGAATGAAGATGATTTTAGATTGAAGACATTTGAGATGCAACAGATGTTTTTAAAAAAAGGAAGGAAGGAAGGAAGGAAGGAAGGAAGGAAGAAAGAAAGAAAAGAAAAACAAAGCCTTTTTGGAGTTTCCCTTATCTGACTAAAGAGAGAGTCTTTAGAGAGCAAGGCTGCAGTTAAGTCCCCTTTCTGGAGCAGTTTCACAGACAGAAAAGAGCTGGAGAAATTGCAAACAAATATTATTATTACTTTCCATTTGTTTCCCTAAAAACACATTCATCAATCTCCTATTAAGTCCATTTATTCTTCCAATAGAAAGCTTGTCTCTCTCTCCCTCTCTCCCTCCCCTGTGAAGTAGGTATATAAATCCCTATCTCTAGTTATTCAGGGAGCCATTTCTTTTGTGCACTCATATGTGTATGAATACATTTTGTCTTTTCTCTTGTTAATTTGTTGCCAGTTAACTGCATGCCCCCACCCATTTGAACCTACAGTAGAGTTTTCCTCCAACAGTAGTGAAAACAGATCACATTCCACTATAGGAGTTTCAAAGGAAATACAGAAGCCAGTTGGGCAGAAGAAACAAGGAAAATGAGATGGGCTGGCAAGGGATCCCTGCTTAATAAAATATGTGAAAGGGATTCAGAGAGAGAAAATCATAGGAAGAGGAAAAAGAGTAAAAGAACTTCACTTTGTAAGTTCTGGCTTCTGTATTTTGAACTACAAAGATACAGCGTGAACTCTGTCCTGTTCCTCTAAAAGTTGGAACAGATTCTAACTTACTGACATTTTAAAGAGCTGTTGATTGACCTTATTCTCCATCACCTTTCTTCCCCTTGGAAGATTTTTTAGGGAGTTAACACCCACACTTACCACTTAGCCACCGTGCAGCTCATAACCTTCCCTTCAGCTTATTCACCATACTTCCTACATCTTGCTGACTGGCAGTCCTTTTCCTGTGGTACACCTATTATTAATACAACAGAAAGAATTGCTTTCACAAATGTCCAAGTATAATTGATTACACTTGGCTTGTTTCCGTTTAAAAAAAGGCAATTGACTTTCACTTTGCTTTCAACTATATTCTTGCATAAATAGAGCTTTTCTTGGTAGCTTTAATATAATGCAGAGCATGATGCATATTTTCTATGGTTAGTGAACACTTTGTTTCAATTGCTTCCAAGGCAAATACATTTGGCTCCAACCTCTGGAAAGTTAAGCAATTAATAAAAGTGTCAGATAAATGGTATCAAAATCAAACTTCAGTTGAATACAAATGGACAAACACACAGAGTGCCTTTGATATTTAACAGCACCAATCTCAAAGGCCACAAAGTGATGACCACTGTTATTAGCAATAATTAACTCTGACACTGCTATTAGCTTGTTTTACAAGTGTCATAAAAATCTTCATATATGATAAGTATTTTTACAATTATGCTAGTCATTAATGTGGAGGTTTCTTTTCTTCCTCCCTCCATTCTTCTCCCTCCTTTTCCCTCAGTTCCTCCCTCCCTCTCTGGCTCTTTGAATTTTATCAAGAAGTTCTCATAATTTTCAGAGATCTGTACAAAATGAAAATGTGGGCCCCTTGTTCAAAAAGCAGGAAAAACATGCCATTAAAATATTAAAATATAAAATTTTTAAATGTAAATAAAGTATATAAAATAAAATATAAAATATAAAAATATAAAGTTTTCCTTTAAGAATTTTTTTTTACCTATATAATGGGATAATAGTGATCGATGAATAACAACATAAACTTATAAATTACAAAAAAATCACATTTTGCTTAACAATAGATCATTATATTAATAGAAATATAATTTTATTATATAATATGGACTTCCAGGAAGAAAGACAATGCAAAAATGACCCCCATAGGCAGACATAGACATAGATCACTCTGGCAGAAGTGCAACAGGGACTCTGTGCACCTTTCCCTCCATCTCTTTCTCCTACTATGAGAACCAGGTCTTGGGGGTCATCCAACAGGACTGGCTCTCTTAAGGGAAGAGAAAAGGGTTGAGTACCTGTAACTCACTTGGAGATGGGCCAGGCCTCCCAATCTTGGTCTTTCTCCCTAGCTAGGTCTACACATTCTCTTGCATGCAAACTTGGACCTTCGATCTGCATTCTCCTTAAGAAGAAGATAGGGAGAATGCCAGGAGGGTAAGAAGAAGGGAAGCTACTTTGGTATACCCCAGCCAGAGATGTCTCATGCTTAGGCAGCTAGGTGCCATTCTGGGAGCAGAGAGAAATGGTAGGAAGATGTGTGACCATAAGGAGGGCTCATGGTTCTTGCTGCTGCCCCCACAGCACCTGAAAGAATTCTGTTTACTAGGCTCTACTAGAAAGCATGGGGTCTGCATCAATAGCACATTTTCAGAATGACAGTGGCAGAGTTAATGAGGTTAGGTCACAAAATGGCCCAAGCAGCAGCACTGTACTTGCTATGGGGGCATGGTGTCAGACCGAAGCAGGTCTGTGGAGCATAAGTTCCATGAACAGGTGACCTATACCTCTTGCCACCTACCTCCATAGCTCTGATTCCTCTCCTTCAGATCACCCCTATGGCCTCATGGTAAGGAGAATTCGCTATGACAAACCTACAAAAGACAAAGAGATAAGCCCTGACCTGGTTCACAGATGAGTAAGCTCAGTATATTCACAGAAGCTAAAAATGGATATTGGCAGATATACAGACCCATATGTGGGTGGCCCTACTGTATCGCGGTGAGGGAAAATCCTCTAACAATATACTTAACAGTTAACTCTTTTGGTGAGGAGAAGTGGCCTGACATCAGGATATATATAGATTCCTGGGAAATAGAAAATGGTTTGATTTGTTGGTCAGGGACCCAGACAGGTGGAGGTGGGATTATTTGATACCAAGGAATCAGAGAAAGAGGCATGTGGTAGAACCTATTGGAGTGGGCACAAAGTTTGCAGATTTTTGTGTCTCAGAAAGCATCCACAACAAAGGAAGCTCTTAAAACAGTAGGACAGAATGAGTTGGGTAGTAGGTATGAGTCAGACTTGGTCCTTGGTCACTCCTGAGCTTGTTCAATGGGCTCAAGAAGAAAGGAGCCATGGTGATAAGAGAGGAGGCTATCCATCAATCCCACATCCTAAGCTTCCTTTTACTGAGGCTAATGTAGCTACTGTGACTGGATGAATATTTGACCTGCAAGCAATAATGATCAACACCAAGTAATAACTGCCTATCCATACATACATGGGCTTCTCTGAAGAGACCAAGTAGCCTCTTGATAACAAGTCGATTACAGTGGACTCCTTCCCCTTAAGAGGTAACAGTGTTTCATCCTTTCTAAGACAGGTATGTATTTTAGCTATGGGTTTGCCTTCCCTTCCTCTCTAGGATCATATTTGAGATCTCACAGAATGCCTGACCTACTAACCTGAGACCCTTAATGAAACAGCCTTGGATCTAAAGTGAGGTAATAGGTAAAGGACCACAGGACCCATTGACTCAGTCGTATACTACATCATGATAGGTTCTTAAAGTCTCAGCTGAGGCATCTGCAAATTTGAGATGCTATTTTTCAAAGTGTGAGAGATGCTTCCAACTAATGGCTATTATACAGTGTTAGGTCTCAGAGAGTTAAAACACAATGATCTGAAGACCAAAAGGTGGAAATAGCAGTGGTTCTTCTTGCCGTCACTCTCAGCGACTGTTTGGCTAAAGTGTACTTCTTGTCCCTAAAATTTTAGGTACTGAAGGATTAGAATTCCTGGTTCTGAGTGGGAACAGTAGGTTCCACTAAAAATAAAGCTATGTCCTTCATCTGGTCATTTTAGGGTCCTCATCATGGTAGATAAGCAGGCAAAAAATATTAGTATACCATGAAGATAACTGACTCTGATGATCATGAGGAAATAGGTTGGTGTTATATAAAAGGGGCAAGAGGCTTATGTTTAGAATTTAGAGGATTTGTTGACATAGCTTTTAACGTTCCAGTGCCTGGTAATAACTGTGAATTAATAATTATAGTAATCATGGTTTAACAGGGGAATGTAAGTATACCCCTAAGAAATGAAGGGTTGGTTTATCTACTGGGCAAATAACCTAGACTAGCAGAAGTGCTGGCTAAGAGTGAGGGGTTATAAAGATTGATAGATTGTAAAAGAGTGAGATAAAAGGTATGGTTTACAAATTATGACCTAGTGATCAACTGTAGTGGTAGGGAAAACTGCAACCCCATTTTTTTCTTCATTTTCTATCATTTTTTTTTGTTTTGTTTTGTTTTTGTTTTTAAGGTTTTTTTTGTTTGTTTTTTGTTTGTTTTTTTAATTTTATTTTTTATAAACATATAATATATTTTTATCCCCAGGGGTACAGGTCTGTGAATCTCCAGGTTTACACACTTCACAGCACTCATCATAGCACATACCCTCCCCAATGTCCATAATCCCACCCCCCCAACCCCCTCCCCCCATTTTCTATCATTTTAAAGGATATTTTATTTTTGAAACAACCAGACACCATCTTAAAGAATCAGTGACCAAACATAGTGAAATTAAAGTGGAGCATGAGTGAATCTGAATGGTACCAGGGCTGGCCCACAGTACACCCTGTCATTGTACTGCCATTCCCCGTCAGCTCTTACTGTTCTCGTATAGCTTCTTAACACAAGAGCCCAAACCCTTAGTAAGTGCGGAGGAGCATACTCAGCCACAACATGGAAAAGACCAGAAATGCTGGAAAATTAATCTCCTCCTGGAGTGGTCTTTAACCAGTGATGGACAAGACTTGAAGCATAAACATTCCAGCTTCTAGTACCTCTGACAGAACAACTCCCAGGGATAAATTGCACAGTCCCTTAGAGGCCTCCATCAAGACTGAACTTTATTTGACAACAGCAGCAGTCTGCTCACTAATGTACGTTTGTTGGCTTTCTTCCTCTCATGGACTCATTTCCCTACTTTCCTACCAATGTTTTCTTGGATTATTTGCCAAAACGATTACTTTCACATGAATCCTTATCTCAGGGTTTGTTTCTGGAGAAGCCAGTCTTGCAGAAGCATGGGAAGACTATCAACCTACATAAAACTCAAGTGAGTATATGTACCAGAAAAAAATTACTTTTCTTAAAGAAATAAAAAGATATTAATTTTATTATTAAATATAGAAGGAATATAAAATTCTATAATTAATCTTATAAGACCTAATTTCCAATATTTAGATCAATTAAAAGAGACACCAGAATAGGAAGAGATTGATGTAATCTTTATTGAAAGGATCTAAGCAAAGGGAAATATTAGATGTGTTTACAGTTAGGAGAGTTCTGTTTTGGGGGAAAACAAGGCATGCTTTAGTTAAATATCTGATTTACATCTTATTCTTTTGTCAAATCAAGGAAATTAATGATTTGGATAATTGTTGATGAGGCAGAAGGTTTTGGCATTAATCATTGACATAATATGTTTCTAAGATTTGTTATAAAGCACTTTTCTGTGTTGGACCAGCATGTTGGGCATAAAAATAATGGTGAAAATTGGGCCCCATTAGATAGTGTCTGGTTAGACGCCTCCTGTTAATCACTCTTCATTCATGCATTTCTTGAGGCAGCTGCACACATAAGCATCTTCTTTATAGAAGTTTATACTTTTCTAGATGATGAAATTGGCTGGCACTACTTATAGCATCTGTCTTAGACTCAAGGTCCAAGAAAAGTTCCTCCCCTACTAAACCGGGATGCAGACCCTAACATCAACCTGATACTGAGTCAGAAAGGATGAGCATGCTGAAGCACACACATGAAACAAAACAAAGATATATAAAAAGGAAAGGGACAAAATTGAAAAGTACTAGAGACAAAATAACTATGCAAGAGTAAAAGGAGATTCAGTGCATACATAATTTCTGCACTGAAAAAAGAACAACTTAAATAGACAAAAATGTTTGAGGATAACATAGAAGAAAAATTTTCTGAAAATAAAAATAATTATATTCATAAACTAAAACCTTTTTGGAAAACAGTGGTTCAGAGGACCTCTTGCAGACTGAAAAATCCAAAAGACCACTGGAAAATTCAAGAGGGAAATTTCAGCTAAAGGGATTAGCTTCCTAATGCCCTTGTGACTTAAGAGTTAAGTGTTCTGTTCACTCCCAGATTCAAATACTAAGACCTATTCTGCATTTTGAAATCTTTGCAATCCATTTGCTTCTCATATGCCTAGTATCTCTACTTGGCCCAGGATAATGGCATTTGAAGTACTGTACACTTTTTTTCTCTTTCGTCTCATGCCCCTTCAAATTCTTCTCCATGGTGTAGTCAGAGAGGTCTTTCTAAAATCTGACCATATTAAACTTTACCTAAGCTCTGTGATCCTGGAAAACAGCAATGTTTAAGAAGTTCCCCCTCCCTTGGGGTGCCTGGCTGTCTCAGTCAGTATAGCATGGAACTCTGACCCGTGAGTTTGAGCCCCATGTTGGGTGTGGAGGATGCTTAAATAAATAAGAAAAAAATAAAAAGAAGAGGTTCCCTGCTCTTTCATTTCCTAGGATATGGCTTACCGCAATGAAACACTCTTCCCCATATGACCTAGATAAATCTCACAGATGCCTTTCTTCTTTACTTATGATAAAACTAGACACAGAACTTCCAAATTTTCATTCTTTGCTTCATAAACAATTAACTGAACTTCTTATACCCAGTAATCAATCTGGATAAAATACCTGCTAATTTCACTTGACCAAATTTTGGTTAAGCTTCCCTTCCTCCCCCAGGTCCCTGAATTTTGACCCTTCTTCAATATAAATCAGCCTACATTTCCTTCTGAATGACCCCTTTTAGGAATAGGCTGACCTCAGGGAAAACATTATCTGATCTATTAACTAAGCATGCCACTTTCATCCATTCATCTTACTTCCCCATGCCTGATTTTTTTCTGACCTTGTTCACTCCTCACTATAAAAGAAAAGCCCTTTTCTACCTGACTTTTGAAATACTTGTAGATTTCATGGTTGGGGCATTCTTCCTATTACAATAATTCTCTTCCCTCTATTGCAATAGTCTGCCTCTTTTATTGCAATAGGACTTTTGAATAAAAAGTCTCTCCTTATCTAGGTCTGGATTTGATTTTATTTGACAAACCAAAATCTTACCATTCCACTCCCCTACTTAAAACCCGATTGGCTTTTCACTGTTTTAAAGATAACTGACAAATTCTCCTTGTTGGTAAATCCCTTCCTGGTCTAGTTTATCCCATACCTATACTTCTCAAATTTTGCCTCTTCCTTTTCCTAAACCACCTCCCTTGCTGTGCCTCTTTCTCTAAGCTTGAGCCATTTTGTAAATCTTTGTGATTCCTGAAGTCATCATGCTTTCTCTGAAATTTGGACTTTCCAATTCTCCTCCTCCTTGTCTTGCCCCCAACCTTTCTGGATTTATCCTGCCTATCTCTCAAACCTCAGGTTTGATGTCCCTCACTCAGGAGACCTTGCTGGACTTCCCAAGTGAGGGCTTGGTTTTCTTTTAAGTCCTTATAAAAACTTAGTGTAGTTTTCATCTCATACTGTTCTCATAAATGCTTCTTTAATGATGTTCTCTATCATTAGACTTTCTACCTCAAGAAGACAGAGACTATGTGCTTTTTATCATTGCACCAATAGTGTCTAACACATGGAAGACACTCAAATATCAATTTTATCAGTACAATTATATAATTGAATGAAAAAATAAGTTGATAGCTTTGACACAAGAGAAGTAAAAATCAAAATAGTAGAATCTGCTTCCAGCAAAGAAGAGTTTATTCATACTATTTTGGTTACAAGTGACAAACAACAAACCTGAATGACCTTAGGCAAAAAATAAAAGGGTGATGATTAGTGATTTCATAAGAAAATTAAGGAATAAAACACATGGATTATGTAGGGCTCTCTCAATAGCAAACTTCAGGAAACTCAGCTCGAAGTACTTTAGTTAAAATCTTCTGGAGTAAGTTTATTTTGGTGAAGAAGCTTATTTGGAGGGTTCAAATGTGATCCAAAATCTGGTCTTTCATTGCCTCTGGTTTCTGTTCTTTTTCCATGTGGAAACTTTAGTTCCTGATACCACTAGGTGATAAGATGGGAGGAACAGAGCTCCCCACCCTCACAACTCTAAGGTCATTTTCCAAACGAGCTTTATTTTTTGTTATTGTTTTTGTTTTATTTTGTTTTCCCAGTTGTCTTATAAAAGATTTTAAATCCCCTGGTGTAGGATTTTCATAATGGAGCTTGGTTATGTGTCCGGTCGGAACCAATCTCTGAGATGAGAGGAATGTGATTCCTTGTTGGTTTAGCTTCTGGTATTACCCACTCCTCCATATGTGAATGTGGAACCATGCCTACACTTCAGAAGTGAAAGTGGGAGAGAGAGAAATCTCTATCCCAACATTAGTACTGCTGCCAGACCAGCACCAAAAGAAAAGGCAAAGGACAAATGAGCCCTAAAGGTGGTCATAGAGATGACCTATGGGAAAATAAACCTAAATGTCCTCAGGATATACTTTCTCCACCTGTGCTACTACTCTACACTCCTGTGTTCTCCCTAAGGGTAAATTCATGGTTCATGCTCACTTCCCTTCCTTCTAGTTCAACGAATGTGACTCATTAATGTTTTAACATTTAAAAACATATTAAGCAATTCATTTCCTTTTCAACAATAAATAGGAAACATTTCATTGGATTTCTAAACAGACATTTAAACAATAAGTTTGCTATAGTACTTACAGGGCAATCATAGGAACAAATACCCAAATCCAATTAGTATGCCATTACACATTTGTCACACAAGGCAACAATAATAATTATAATTTATTATCCTAGAGGAAATATAAAAACTAAGAGGTAATCAAAATATCGCAAAACATTGCAGAGAAAATCTACCATATTCAATTCTTTATATGACACTGAAGAAGTCAGAAAAAGTAGTAAGAGTCCTTCAAGCAATGCATAGTAGTATTGGAACCATTTTCCAGTGCTGATGAGTCTTTTCTCCAAACTATTTCTAATCCTGAATTTATGGAACACTTCTCTCTACCCTTTCCTTATTTTTCCAAGTGCTTGAAAAAGTTCCCTGTAAATAGATTGTGATTGCACTTCACAGCAAATTAATTCTTTCCTTTGGATATTCCATACTGCCTCATGAAATCAGAAAATGATTCAAACATAGACCACCTCTAACTGGAATCCACATGGTAAGACCTGATTCCGAAGAGCTAGAAGGCCTCCAATAGGTGAGAGTAACCAAGGTAATTTAAATATGGGTGCATACAGGAACAAATTCCCAGGCTCTGTTACTCTCTTTGTTGAAACCCATTCTTTTGGAAAATCATTTTCTTTAGCCATTGGACAACAAAATGCATTGTCAAGAAATTTTATAGCAATAATTATAAAAGATGTCCATTTGAACCCATTGAGGTCTCACTGATTTTATAACACCCAGCAGACCTCCCTGCAGGAGAACACTATATTTATGTGAGCAATATATGCGAGAATTGAGATCGTAAAATTAAATGACCACATAGAACTGTCATTTATATGATGAGCGCCTACATATGTGAAGGCTGGTTTATTTTGCAGCATCGGGTTGCGTTAAATGGTCCACTCTCAGTGAATGTTTTTAATCACGCATTTCTTCACTCTTTCTGCAATATTACACTTGAAGGACTGGTAAGCACTTTGCTATGAAATGCTAAATGGTTACTGGCACTGCTATTCTGACAGAAGAGCTCACTAAAATAGAAGTACAGTACATATTGTATGCAATTGTTTTATGAGAGACATTATGGTTACTAGAATAACATTTCACCATTACCAACTGCTGAGAGAAAAGTCATTAAGATATTTGGCGAGCCAGCGCAATTTTTCAACAGAGCTATAGTACAAGACCTTAGAACAGCTTCCATGGAGGGAGGCTGGCTGTCTCACAAGAAAAAAAAGAAATCAAGTCTCAAGTATATGTTGTTTGATTTATAGTACTTTTTTTTCAGTGTCCAATGAGGAAGTTATTGGATATGTCAGGAGTGTCAGAACAATAGGGGATGCTTGTGTAAAATATATGTATATTTCACATACAGGTGTTTCTGTTACATGTGTGTGTCTGTGATTTTGTGTGTGTGTGTGTAAAAAATTAATCTCTGGTGTTAATTCTTAAGACAATGTCAATGTATTAAAACTCATGTTTCCCAAGGAACTACCTTTGTCCAGAGATTAACTTATACACTTTGAACAGCAGAGGTCTTTCTTTTTTTAAATGAAAAGACATTGACATTAGGGGAGGAGTGAGAATAGGAAACTGTCTAAAAACATTTTGCTCAAATAAAGAATAAAACAAGTAGTTTACTGTAAACATTTAACATTTTCTGCCATTGCTATTGGTGGTAAAACAGGGATGATAACAGTTTTATACATGTTTTTCTGAATATATATGTGTGTGTATATATACACACACACATATGCATACGTATGTGTCAGTATATCCTTATGTATATGTTTATATATAGTATATGTATAATATATGCAAGATAGATAACTTTTTGAATATTAAGCTGACAGAGTTTACCACCTACTCCTGTGAATGTTACTTCTGTTACTTCCATCTCATTACATCAGGAAAAAAAACATAAACATTCATCAAAAACAAATATACTTTGGGCTGTATTTCTACCATAACAAAACGGACAGAATTGGAATTATGTAGTCAAATATGTGAATGTTATCCTCAGCACTGTTGTGGTCACCTTAGTAAGTGGTATACTCCCATATGCAGAACTTCCAGTCAGCAACTACTGGTTAATATCTATATCTATATCTATGTCTATATCTATATATCTATCTATATCTATCTACATACACATTTAAAGATTTATTTACTTGAGAGAGAGAGAGCATGAGTGGGGGGAAGGGCAGAGGGAGAGAATCTCCAGCAGACTCCCCCACTGAGCATGGAGCCAGAGGCAGGGCTCTATCTCAGGAAGCCAAGATCATGACCTGAGCCAAAATCAAAAGTCGGACACTCTGCTGAATAAATATTAAAAAAAAAAAAAAAAAGAACACTGGAGATCTTTTAACAAATAATAGTATCAAATAGATATTTTGAATTACCCAGAAAACTGGATTCTATTCCTGTATATTCAATACTTTTGACTCCATGTAAAAAGGTCTTGAGTTTTCCACAAAATTATAAAGGGGGGAGAAAAGATAATTAATTCAGTGAAAAAGCATTAGCATAATTTTTAATTCTTTGATATTTTGATGCATATAGAAATACCCAAAGTACATGTAACTGGTGGAATCACCATGTTCGGATTGCTCATCATAGCCAACTCTTATGAGTATTAAGCCCTCTATGACTTATTTTTTATAAGCCAGTTTTTATTTCCCTAGTTGCTGATAATAAAACTCACCAATATCATTAAAATAAATATGGAAGTAATCTTATTTTTTAAAAACACTTTTGGGCAGCACCAAGGTGACAGGGAAGATACTGTTCTTGATGGAGGTGATGTTTCCTAACAAGAAAATTAAGTAAACACATAAATGCTGATCTCCAATAATTTCCTTTTGATCTATGCACTTTGTCCCAAGTAACCTCTTCTAGTACATTATATAGGTGGTATAAATATGACCTATTTTATTTAAAAAATAACAAGTTTCTCTCTTTTTACCTGCTGTCCTGTATCCCACTATGGCTATATTTCTTTCCAGTGATAATAAGGGGAGCCTTACCTAGTCACTGAATTTCTAGGCCTTTTTGGGTTCTGGGGGGAATGGAAGAGCTGGAGAGTGTTGTCCTTTCCTTCTACTTCTCCATGTCTGTCCAAAATCCAATCTAGATCCATTAAAAAATCAGGTAACTGATTTTTAAATTATATTATGTAGAAACAGAAAGGATTCACTCTAAAGAGAAAGATGTAAGAAACATTGAACTCCCTTCCTTCCTTCCCTTCTCTCTCCTCTTTCTTTTTCTTTCTTTCTTTCTTTCTTCTTCTTTCTTTCTTTTCTTTTCTTTCTCTTTCCTTCTTTCTTTCCTTTGTTGTTATTTCCTTTACTAATATCTCCTAATATCATAAGTAGCACATGGCAGGTTGTTACATGAATGAATGAATGAATGAATGAACAAAAGGATGGATGAATATATGGACGAATGAATTAACCAATAATTGGAATAAATAAAAGAAGGAAAGAATTATTTGAATATACATATATTAGGATTACATATCTGAACCACAGTTCCATAATACTTTCCTATATTAAGCACATACATTTAGTTACCTTGCAGTGGAAAACATTTACAGGAATATTATGTTTCCTAAATATAGGTATTGAAGATGTTATTCATATTAGATTTAAAAAATATCAACATTGTGAAAAAACTTTAGAGAAACATTTTCACCCAGAAGGCACTGTCTTTGCCAAACTAAAAAATAAGTCAGCATGTTAAAATGTTGAACATCAGCCCTTGGAAAAGATTTTAACAAAATACATACTTCAGTTAAAAGAGGGCTGTGGAAACCTGCCTGGTAAACAAAATGCTTTGTTTTTTTCAAAGTTTTCAAGGCTTGTGACCCTGGGGAAAGCTTAATTAAACTCAATGAAGAAAAAAAAATTATATCATAAAAGTTGAATAAGTCAAAATATAAAATATTCAATTATTATTGCCTATGGGGTTTGTTTTGTAAATATTTTATCCACAGTCAACACTCGGCTTTCTCTCCTCCCCATCTTTTAAGGGCCATCCAGGGAATAACCCATGCTTCCTCACTCAGTTGCTTGACTTCCTTTTAGTCTTCTTATAATTTATTAAATGATGTTTTTAGAAACATAAGTTCTTCAAGTTTCCCTTCTTATCACTTTGTGTGTTGTTCCCTTCACCCACAGAATTGCTGCAATTAGAAATATAAAAAAGATACATTAGGGCACCAGTTCATCCTTTGGGGTTTTAGCCACAGTTGTTTTCTTTTAGGGAACTGCCTCCAGTCCTGCCACAATACACTGTATGAAGTGCCCTGATAGGACTTCACTCTCCCAAGCCGGGGGTTGGGGGGGGGTGAGGGGGGGGAATTTGCTTCATTCAATACATGAAACATTCTATAGCAGTTCTCATTTATGTTACAATTTCTAAAATACTATGTAGACATCAGAATTTATCTCATTACTTTTCTACTGTGTACTTGTTTATAAACTGTGAGCTCAAGGTGAACATGGAATAAATTTTAAAATACATTAAATATTAATAAGCTTCCAAAAACTGAGTCTATCTTGAAATGAATGGGCTAACATTTGGATGAATACTAATATTATATCACTATTTTTTAATCAACATCTTAGTAACATTCACTTTAGTATCATATTATCTCTATTCCAACAATATACTATAAAGTTTTCCCTATAAACCCAAATTATCAGAAAGTGTTAGTATCAGATTAATCCTTTATGATAAACAAAGATATTTCTTTACTGTACAGAGGTTGACTCAAAAATACAACCATTTTTTAATTAATCAAGTCACGCTTTATAGGTCAGTGGGAGTATGTTATTTAAGTGACAACTTGCTGCACATTTATATTGAATAACATGATTAGTATGTATTTAGTTTGTTTAAATAGGAAGATAATAAATAAAACAATAATGTATTTATATATGGTCACATATAATCAAAAAACTGCTTTAAAATTTCAAGTTGCATTTATTCAAGGGTACATTGGAAAACTTGTTCACTCTCACTATCTGAAGTATAATAACTGAGATTCCCTTGCCTAAGGATGTATGAGTAAACTTGAGCTTGGAAAAAAAGAAGAAACAATCTTAAAATATCAACAAGGAGGAAGTCTTGAAAAGGCAAATAAGACATAAAAATGACTTCAAGGAGCATGCTATAGTTTCCTCTTTGAAAAATCAATATTCAATAATCATTTAAAGGAATAAAAGTGGTAAGCAAAAGTGGCATGGAGAAGTGTTCTGAAGAGTGACTCTGAATTATGAAATACCATTTCATATGCCAGAGTAGTAAAAGTGGAATACTAATTTGGTGCAACCAATTCATCCATTTCTAATTTACACTCCACACTGTGTCATTCATTTACTAATGCTTGAAATATATAGATGACTAACAAGATGACTCTCGCTCATCAGGACAACTCTTGACACCAAAACAGTAATGCAATTATCCCAAAAGCAATAGACTATTACCAAATTGATTTATGTGCTATCTCTAGGATACTTTAAAATTCATAGCCTATCACAGGAGTATAATATAAAATTCAACTGAGAGTTTAAAATTTAGCTCAGAAAGAATATCTAGCTTCACACATAATTGCAAGTTAATGTTTCAAAAATTGGAAAATATTTAACAGAAAGAACCAGAGTTAATTGAATATTTATCCCCCCAATATCCCCCCAATACAAAAATCAATATTCTTAAATGGCTGTTGGGATATCATGTAAAAGAGAAGGGGGAAAGCTGTACTCTGAAGCTGAGTGCTCACAAGAGCTAATATACTATTCAAATGAGATCAATCAAGATGTGACTATTTTTCTAAAATCTATTAGTTGATTTTGACATTAAATTAGAGAACTTGTTGTTCAAATACTCCAAGATGGAAAACTCACATGTGGTTTAAATACAAAGTTCTTAAAAATTATAATATGAAAAAGATTTATTCACCTGCTTGATAAACTAATGGAAGCATCACATCTAGTATGAGAGATTATTCTCCGTATGGTCTATTTTGCTTAATGTCAATATTCATTTGTGGAAAGATACTATGTTGAGGCATTAACTGGTGTGCTTTCTACCATTCTGTCCTCAGAGACTCCTTCATTTTCACCCTGAAAGCATCTTTGAACCACCTCCTCACCACTCACAACAGCTAGACTGGAAGGTCTTGCCAGGGTTTCCCGTTAAGCTGTCCTATTGAAAGGAGCATGGCTAAGTTGCTTGAGTGCGGACTCTTGAGCCAGACTTTAAATTCAAATGCCAGCTTTGTAAGTTGATAATCAATTACTTTCAAGCGAGTTATCTAACCTCTATGTGCCTCAGTTTCCTCATATACAAAATAGGGTTGTTGTATGAGTGAGATTATATGCATAGATTGCTTAGAATAGCACTTGTCATGTAGTAAACATCAAATGTTCACTATTATTAGTTGTTACCATGCTTAAAATTCACTAGTCCCAGTATCTAAACAGATTGAGATTTTTGCACAATTTTTCCTCTTCTCCTAAAGACTAGACCAAGAGATGCCATGGTCAGGAGAAAAATAGAGTTAAGAGTTATGCAGAGTGTGTGGGGGTAGAGGGGACCAAGTGTGAGAGCAAGGATTCTGTACCCCACCTCCTGAGGCGGGGTGGGGGGAAGAAACTGGGACAGCCTGAAACCAAGGTCAGCCTATTTCCAAAAACCACACACCTGGTCTGATGCTTATCTCTTCCCTGAAACTCTATCCAGACCCCCTCTTCACATTCCACCCCCACCCCAATATCAACAAATTTGCATTGAGCAGCCTGAGACTCTTTTGTATAATTCTTAAGAGAGGAGACTTTGATACTCCATGGGGAGGGAGGGACATATAGGGGAATCCTAGACCTGAACCAAGATGAATCTAAAAGAAATAGCTTGAAAGACCCCACTGAACTGGTGAGGCAATGGATTGTGCCCCTGCCACACATTTATTGCATTTTTACTATGTTCTAGAACTTTCTACAGGCATTATCTCCTTAATTTCCTCTCAAATTCTGCGGTATGATAATATTTATTCCAGTTCTTTTTTCCGGAATATAGTGGTAAGATAATCAAAGACATTTAAAAAAATTAATATGTAATGCCAAGATTTCTGTTTACGCTTCCTATCAAAGCATCCAAACATATAAAAGAAGCCCTGCATTTAGAATCAGAAGACCTAAATTTGAATGGACTCTGCTACCCACTAGTTAGATGATCTTATCAGGTCATATAGCCTTTTGAGACCTCAATATCCTCATTTATAAAATGGACACACAGCATTTGTAACCTTACAGAATTACTTTAAGACCACAGTGACATAATAAATTGTGAAAGCATTTTTAGAACTATAAAGTGCTATATAATTATCACACATAAATCTATAATCATATGTGAGCTGCTTCCTTGTAAATACTCAAAACCACCTCAATATAAATTCAATCTCTCCTATAAAATGCACACTCTGTGTAGAAATACAGTTTGGGGCTTTATCAACAATAATAGGTGATTTTTTTTAGTAGGATTCTTTATTATTTTCTATAGAAAACTCTGCTTTAAATGTTCAATGATTAATATACTTCATTCCAAAGTTTCTTAATAAAATAATTGGAGAGGATAATAAAGAAAAAACATTAACTTATTTTGGTACATTTTGTGGGGGGCACTAAGAAACAGATTTTTTTTTTTTAAATAAGTGATCTCCTAGGATTCTAAAAAAAAAAAAATGCCAAACACATATACAACTTCTGTATTGTGTGAAAAACAGTAATTATAGTGTCCTAAAACAGGTACCCACATTGAAATCATAAAAATGGATAAAATATGTCCTTATTGTATTGAAAAGTTGGAAGATAGGCAAATAACAGCTAAGTTCCTGTCCCAGGTTCTGATAATGACAGTGGTGGGGATGTCTGCCACTCAAAGAGGCCAAACTGATTACAAAGAACAGCCCCAGAGCAGTTTTCCATATTTGATTTAATTTTATTGTGTGAACTGGCATTTATTAAAGTCAAATTCTGATTAGTTGAGAGTTGATTATCTAGATTGTAAATTACATAGGGATTTTTTTTGGTCTTTCATTCCCTCTGGCTCCTGAGTTTTGGTCATTTTATTGCTAATTAGCTCCTTTTGAATGGTGGGTAAACAAAGTGAAAAGAAACTCAAAAGATGCTATGCTGTGTCTTAGCAATTCTAACAAACTCATTAGAGAGAATTTGGAAAAACTGGTTTGAATTATTTGTAGATTTCTATCTTTCATTGTATTTGTGTTCTTCCTTATTTTGTCTCATTTAATTAATAAAATTTTATCTCCCTTCTGATAAATGGTAACTGTAAATGATTTCCTAAAAGTAAATTAATGACGCTTTTAAAAATTCTAATTTTGGTTCTCTGTATTTTATATTGTAGTACCAAAACATTATTTTTTATTATATAACACACTGGAGGATTATTAAATTTATATAAATGTTATATTATTCTTCACATTCTATAATTTTAACTTAATTTTTTAAAAATGTATTCATGTTGGCATACACACCCACATACAATCACATACTTATACACCTTGCTTATTTTAAAATCCATACATTATTCTGTTAGATGGGTGTGTGATATTTATCTATTTTCCCAATTAGTGTAGTTTACTTTCTTCTGGTTTTTGCCATTATGAATTATGCTACAATGATAATTCTTTTTTTTTTTTAAAAGATTTTATTTATTTACTTGACACACAGAGAGAGGTCACAAGTAGGTAGAGGCAGGCAGAGAGAGAGGAGGAAGCAGGCTCCCTGCTGAGCAGAGAGCCCAATGCGGGGCTTGATCCCAGGACCCTGGGATCATGACCTGAGCCGAAGGCAGAGGCTTTAACCCACTGAGCCACCCAGGAGCCCCTACAATGATAATTCTTGTACATTCTTCTTTATTAATTCATACAAGAGTTTCTCCATGGTATACATTGAGAGTTATAATTTCTGTGTCATGAGATACATCAGCTTTACTGTGTATTACCTAACTGATCTCCAAAGATTTGGACTATTTGATATTCCTACTAGGAGTATCTGAGACTTTGTCTCTCTAGTACTTGTCATTGTCAGGCATTTTGCTTTTTCTGTTTCGTTTTTTGCCAGTGACAGGTGCAGGAAGTTCTTATATATATATTATTCACAGTTAAATTGGCAAAATTGAAAGGAAGGTATAGAGAGATTTCCTATACATGCACAGCTTCACCCATTATCAACATAACCCCCAAGTGGTATATTTATTTTATTCTGTGAACATGTATTGACACCAATTGACAACATTGACAATCAAAGTCTATAATTTACATTAGGGTTCACTCTTGATGTTTCAGTACATTCTGTGGGTTTAAACAAATGTATAGTGACATGTACTCATCATTATTTGCACTGGCCTAAAAGTCCTCTGTGTTCTGCTTATTTATCCCTCTCCTCCTCAGCCACGTACCAGTCCCGGGCAATTACTGATCTTGTTACCGTCTCCGTAATTCTGCCTTTTCCAGGATGTCATACAGCTGGAATCACACAGTATGGAGACTTTCAGACTGGTTTCTTTCACTTAGTAATATGTATTCAAATTTCCTCCATGTTTTTTCATGTCCTGCTAGCTTATTTCTTTTTAGCACTGAATAATATTCTTTTGTATTGATATACCACAAATTATTTATTCATTTACCTACTGAAGGACATCTTGCTCATGTAGAAAAACTTTAATCTTCTTCCTGTGTGTCTCTCCCTTATTCTTACATTATGGACACTCTATTGATACTTCTGATCACCAAATGTGTATGGGTTTTCTCACACCAAGCAAATCTCTGTGACACCAGCTGGGTGCGCTACAATTTAACTCAGTTCTGACACTTAACAGCTCAGTCCCTTGAGGCTGCCCCTACTTCAGATGCTAATCAGAAGTAGTAGTTCTCAAGTTAATACAACTTCTATCCAACTTGGCTATACATCAAAGGTTCCTACGGTTTCCTTCTGCTTGGATTCAATTATTTGTTGGAGCAGCTCACAGAACTTCAGGAAACACTTGTATTTGCCATTTCATTAAAGGATACACATGAACAGCCATATGAAGAGATATATAGGTGAGGTCTGGGGGGGGTCTTCTGCCATTGGAGAGTTGGAGTGCATCATCCTCTGGTATGTGGATGTATTCACCCACTTGGAAGCTCTCTGAACTGTATGTGTTTGGGATTTTTATGGAAGCTTCATCATGTAGGTGTGACCAATCTTTAACTCCATTTCTAGCTCCTCTCCCCGCTCTGGAGAATGGGGGTGCTTTGGCTGAAAATTCCAGGCTTCTGACTAAGCCTTGGTCTTTCTGATGACCAGTACCTATTTCAGAGCCATCTGAATCTGCATAACCCACCCAGAGTCCTCTCATTAGAACAAAAGAGACTCTGAGTATTTATAGGGATTTCAAGAGCTCTGTGCCAGGAATGGGGACAAAAACCAAACTGATATTTCTTACACTAAATCAAAACATCAAGTTTCTTCCAAGTTTTGGCATTTTTAAATAAAGCTGCTATAAACATTCATGTTCAAGATTTTGTGTGGGCTTGAGTTTTCAAATCCTTTGGGTAAATACCAGGGAGTGTGATTTCTGGATCATATGGTAAGTGTATATTTAGTTTTGTCAGTCACAGCCGAACTGTCCTCCAAAGTGGCTGAATAATTTTGCATCTCACTAGGAGTACACGAGATTTCCTGTTATACCACAATCTTTCCAGCATTTGGTATTGTTTGTGTTCTGAATTTTGTCCATTCTAAAGGTGTGTAGTGGTATCTCATTGTTGTTTTAATTTGCATTTTCCTGATGATGAGTGATGTTGAGCATCTTTTCATATACTTATCTGCCATCTGTATATTTTCTTTGGTGAGATTCTCTTATGGTTTTAATTTGCATTTCCCTGATTGCTAGTGAAATTGAGCATCTTCATTCATTTATTGGCCACTTTAATTTTTTTCTCCTGTGAATGACCTATTCATATGCTTTGCATATTTTCATTGGGAAGTTGTACTTCTGGTTGTCATTCATGCTCTGCAAATATCTTCTTTCAGTCTGTGACTAGTTTTTCCACTTTGTTTATAGTTTCTTTTTATGCAAAAAGTTTTAGTTATAACATAGCAAATATATCAGAATTTTCTTTTATGATTTATGCTTCTCATGTCTCCTTCCTTACCCAAAGGTCAAAAATATATTATATTTGCCTTGAAACGTTTTAAAGAATCGAATTTAATTTTGCACATGGATAAACAATTATCCATCACTACCACGATTTTGTTTATCTAATATCCTATTGCAGAGGAGGAAAAAAATCTTTTTCCTTTACTCATCTTAGGTTTTCCAATTGAGGCCCTTTAAATTAGATTGGTAAAAGGCAGATTAACAAGAGGAAAACAAAAAGAAGTTTATTAACATGCATCACACATACACATGGGAATACTCAGAGATGAGTAACTGAAAGGGATGATAGCCTCTTAGTAAAGAACAATCATTTTGCATAGAAGTGACAAGACACAGGAAAAGGACTTTGAGCTTTAGGAGTGGCAAATTGTGGGAAGGCGAAAATATGGAGAAATAATTGTAGGTAAGGGCTAGTTAGTAAAATGTGTTATGTTTCCTCTGGTGCCATCTCTGGGCTGCGGAGGGTCTAGAACTGTCTCTAGTGATTAACTTCTATCCTTCCTGGTAGACAGAAGAAGAGAGACATTTTTACAAATTTATGCCCTGCTTTTAAGCAAACGTGGGGAGGGTGGGGAACTTTTCTTATATCTGCTTCTTAATAATCCTGATGCCAAAGTGGTGTATTTGGGGGTGGCCTATTCTACTACCCTTTACCATCTTTTCCTCCATTCACTTATAGTATCTTATCTCTCATCCATTATTGTCATATATGAGTGTGTGAATTTCTAGGATCTTTATATTCCATTGGCCTATTTATTTGTCCTGTGCCAATATCATTTTTGTTCACTTATTAAAATTCCTGATATCTGGTAGGTTAAATATACTATCCCAGTTCTTCAAATTGTCTTAGCTATTCTTGGCCATGTGCTTTGGCAATTGTACTTTTAAAATTCCATGAAAAAACCAAAGAAGAATATTATTGCAATTACATTAGGCTTAAGATTAATTAGGAGTGCATCATCTTCCTTCCCCAAGATAAACATATAAGCATAACTTTTCATTTATTCAGGTCTTTTTTCATGAGCTCTGCTAATTTTACTCTGTCTTACACCATACAACTTTTTCTTCTTTAAATAAGATCTTTTATATTGATTGGTTTTAGTTAATATTAATATATTCATTTTTAGGAATGATATTGACTACTGTATGCTGTTTATTCTACTAATTTGTCTATAGATTCTTTTCAGTTCTCCACTTAGGTGATCATGTAATTGACAAATGATGAGAGTTTTATCTCTTTTTTAATAATAATTATTATTTCTCTTATTCCTTTCCTTTTCTTCTCCCCATGATTATTTTCAATCATTGCATTTACTGTTAGCTAGGTTTTACTGTTGAATACAAGCCATCAGCGTAAGTATCCTTTTCTTGTCCCTGACTTAATGGAAATCTTCACCATTTTCTTGTAGGTTTTTGACAGATGACTTCGATCAGATTGGTGAAAATCTTTTCCATTTATAGTTTTCTTGTGAGTTTTTATCAACAATGAGTTTGGGAATTTGTTAAAGGAGTTTTCAACTTAGTGGTTTTTTGGGTGGCTTTGCTTATCTTCTGATCATGAGACTGTGATTATATCTGTCTTGTTTCTCAGCAGGAGACATAAGCAGCTCTAGACTTCAAGTAGCAAACCTCACTGTGGTTCCCTTTCTTGAGGGTGTACTTTAGGTCCTAGAAACTTTTGCCTATCTGTACCTCAAGTCAGGAAGACCCTACCATCTGCTCTCTTAAAAATTTTGCATTTTTTTTTCCCATTTCTGGCCAAAAATATGTTGACTTTGTTTCTGAAAAGGCCATGTTTTTCTGATATTGTTATTTTATATTTTACCCATTTTTGGTATGCATTTGGAACAAAAAGTGTTATCAAACTGAACTTTCACACTTTTAAGTAAACAACAACATGAACTTGGTTTTCTTTTTCAGATATTTGATAGCTAAGTGTAATAATGTTCCAGGGCTACTCTAATAAAGTATCACATTTAAAGAGAATATCCTCCTCTGTCTCTCTTTTCTCCTCTTATAAGAGTATCCATCAAAACAGATTATGGGCCTACCCCGGTGACTTCATTTTCACTTGATTAGTCTGCAAGTAAGTACTTGCAAGTAAGTCTTCCAAGTAAGTACTTCACAAGTACTAGGGGTTAGGACTTCAACATATTTTTTTGGGACACACAATTCAATCCACAACACTAGGTGCATGCAGCCATCAATTATATATTGAATTTAACATTTGTTGTTATACAAATATCATCTATATTTCAATTTATGTGTTTGTATATCCAAACATATAAATAGATGATAGATTGATAGATAGATAGATAGATAGATAGATAGAAACATGTTTACACATATTTCTCTGATTTTCTCTTTGCATCATCTCAAATTCTGATCTCTATTTTTCCAACCCTGGTTTGCTTCCCTTAATTCTATAAAACAATTTATCTCTTTGAATTTCAGTTGTAATCCTGATTGTATAACCTAGTAAAAAGCAATGTCTTAGTTTGGGCTGCTATAGCAAAGTACCATAGACTAGTTGGCTTATAAACAACAGAAATTTATTTCTCACAGTTCTGGAGGTGGAAAGTCCATGATTGCCAGCATGGTCAGGTAGTTCTCATGATAGCCTTCTTCTGAGTTGCAAATTGCCAGCTTCTCCATGCCATAAAGAGGACTAGCAAACTCTCTGAGGTCTCTTTTGCTAATCCTATTTATGAGGGATCCACCCTCATGACCTAATTATCTCCAAAGACCCCACCTCAAATGTATGAAAATATTGAATATAATTGTCACTTTGGGGATTAGATTTCAATATATGAATTTGGGGAGATAGAAATATTCAATATATAACATGCAGAAAGGGTCCAAGCTTCTCATCCTAATAGCAACAAAGTACCTTAACAAGAATAATTTTTCAATCACAGCTTTCAAATAATAACAAACAAAAGGTGTATGTATGGAGCTCTTTTTCACTAGTATCAATACCTTCTTGTAATTGTGGAAATCGCTACTTTAAAAAAATCAGGCATTTAATACTGACTGAATAAGGAATAAGGCATAAAAACTCACCTGCAGTAAAATGTCAGAATTTTGTAGTAAACTAATGAATCAGAATACTGCTGCTCTAGGACACCCAAAAGAAAAGTGGAACAACCAAGGAACAGGACTTTTAAATTCATGGTTAAAATGACCTAAAAATGTACTGTGGAATGTAGTGTACATGTGTGTACTACGACAATGCAAAATATAACAAACTAGCTATTTATAAATTAAAGATTCCTCATCACTAATAAGTATGTGTGGAGTACATGCTATCTGTGAGATCAATGTGTCAAATTGTTATGTGAAACATTATACTTATTTAAGTATAAAATCTGTGTCAAGAGCTTGTGCATTGGTAGGTTGGGACAGGGAAGATATAAAGTAAATGTGCAAATTTCTTTAATGATCAGGAAATGAGTATATTTCTTCAATGTTGTCATTTATGCCTCAAGAATTTTATGTATTTGACCAATAAATTCTAATTTCATTAGTGATGAGTAGAGAACATCAAAATTAACAAATGTTAAACTATATAGGCTTCTATGTTCCTAATGTTATTTTGTGGATTTTTTCAAAATCTCTTTATGTGGTAAAAATATAAGTCCTCCCAGAGGACAAGACCCCCAACCACTATCTTATGAATATATAAATCAACAGAGAAGAAATGGCCTATTTCAAGTACCATTGATAGACATTAGTCAATTTGCCTTCATTTCTACCATGACAAACATACTATTTCTCTGCCTCACCTGCTGGACCATGCCAGCTGGTTAGATACCAAATCTCAAAAAGTACCAATTAAAATAAAAATAGCTAAATCTGGAATAAGTAACAAAATGCAGCTTTGGAACAGTGTGAAAATTTCTAAGTGATCATTATCGACACTTGCAGTCTACTTTGCTGTGCTTATGATGACTTGCTGACAATTGTCTAGTGGTAGCACAAAAGGCTGAAAAGTAAAAGCAGAAAGATTCAACTTTCTTAGTGGTAATTAAACTCAATTTCTCACCAGTTTTTTTTTTTTTAAGATTTTATTTATTTATTTGACAGAGAGCGAGAGATCACAAGTAGGCAGAGAGAGGGGGAAGCAGGCCCCCTGCTGAGCAGAGAGCCCGATGTGGGGCTCAATCCCAGGACCCTGGGATCATGACCTGAGCTGAAGGCAGAGGCTTAACCCACTGAGCCACCCAGGGGCCCCTCTCACCAGTTATTTTTTAAACTAACTAAGTTAATATTTATTGATATCAAACTGTAGCAACATTTATACCCTCAAATTTTTCATTATTCAAGTATAATTCAACAATAACATTCTGTGATATGTATAGTGGAAAAAAACATTTAAAGAAATCAACAAGGTACTTATTAGATCAGTTTCCTTGCCTGTAAAATGAGGAAATATGCCTAGCTCAGGAATGCATGGAAAGTGCCACTCTCAACTGCCACATCCAAGGTGGACATGGATCATGAGGATTTTTGTGATCTGGGTTATGAACAGTCTGCTCTATCAGGCTTTGATGTAGATTGTTGTGTTCCTAAAATCTGTGGGCTGAAAGAATAGTTGCTTGTCTTTCCTCCATATATTCAATATACTATGCGGTAACACGGACAACATAATTGTATAAGGGACTATCATTTAGACAAGGAAACAATAAAGAAACACTAATCAGTGGTCTACAACAATGCAGGACCTGACATTAGGAAAATCTTTCACCCTGGGTTGGAACATTCATGATTAGACCTGAGTCTGCTCTTTGGGTGGGAAACCCTTGCCCACCCTCCATTATGGTCCTTGTCTTTCCCTCTGCAAGGTTCTTCACTTCCATTCGTCTTACCTGACAGATTTGAAATGAATATTAGAAAATATTTCTTCTTTTCAAGCTGTCCATTTTCAACTTATGCAAGGGGTACTGAGCAAATGTAGTTTTGAGTTCCAAAATGTCAAAAGCCTTTGGCTTAGACCAAAGCCCTGGCTATGATTTTTTCAGTAACACAATTTTTTTCAAAAACTTAGTTCTCAGAGTGCCCAGGTGGCTCAGTAGGGTAAGCATCTGCCTTCAGCTCAGGTCATGATCTCAGGGCCCTGGGCTTGAGGTCCACATCTAGCTCTCTGCTCAGCAAGGGAGTTTGCTTCTTCTTCTCACCCTCCCTATGTGCTCAGCTTCTCTCTCTCTTTCTCTCTCAAATAAATAAATAAAATATTTTAAAAAACAAAACAAAACAAAACTTAGTTCTCTTTGCTTCCAGTTGGTTTTATAAGCCAGTAAACACCTAAATTTGTTTTGACCCTAATTTCTCATTTTGACCCTAAATTTCTTTTGTTTCTTATAACTTCTGACTTCCATTGTCAATGTAATTATGGTGACCTTATATAAGGCCATCTGAAACATAAAGTTGGAAAACCATACCTTCATCTAATCTGTGCTCTCAATTACTTTATCAAACTAAGAAGTTTGACTAGGCTTTTATTTTTCTTGTGGCTATTTTAAAATCCCAACTCTTAACACTGATATCTGGAAACAGCTTTTTCAACCTATTGATCCTGAATTTCTGGGCTTTTTAAGATACCTCTTATTTATGGCAGCAAAACTTGCCAATTCTTTCTTAAGCTTATTTTTTCTTATAATATTTCATCAAATCTACCAATAATAATCGATACACACTAAGGGTTTTTTTTTTAACCTAATAATATTTCCAAGAGCTGCTTTCTTAGTAGATAAACTTTGCCTTTTAGTTTACTCCAGGTAACAGTGTGCCAAATGGACTGTCAGTGTACAAAAATGAATTTACAGCTTTCCAGCCTTTTCTTCAGTTGTCAATGCCTGTATTAATTGGGAAATTAATACTTTCTTCTTTAACAAACATTTCCCTAAATTTCAGAAGCATAACTCTTACAAATGTACTTTTTGCTCATGTTGCAGTCTTTTGTGGGTTTGGCAGAAGTTCTAAAAAGTTTCTTAGAAATGTGTCTAAGTTGGGGCGCCTGGGTGGCTCAGTGTGTTAAAGCCTCTGCCTTCGGCTAGGGTCATGATCCCAGGGTCCTGGGATCGAGCCCCACATCGGGCTCTCTGCTCCACGGGGAGCCTGCTTCCTCCTCTCTCTCTGCCTGCCTCTCTGCCTACTTGTGATCTCTGTCTGTCAAATAAATAAATAAAATCTTTAAAAAGAAAAGAAAAAAGAAATGTAACTAAGTAAATCAGACTTCTAAGGAAGGCAAATTTAGGACTAAGGATTAGTTCTTTACTCGCAGCCCCATAAGAGAAAAAGGGAGCTTAAAAGATCTTATAAAATATTTTAAGTCTAGGCCTAGAATTAGTGCATTATTTGTGTCCTTTTCTTATTGGCCTTAACTCAGTCACCTGGTCCCACTGAGACATCAGAGAAACTGGAAACAATTGTCTTTTATTTGACGAAAGAAAACCAAAAAACATTGTGAGCTCAGAGCTTTGTAGATGCTATAAACACTCTTAATTTCTATTGTTATCACTCATTTAAATGTGATCATTATTTCACATTTAATCTTAATGAATATTTTCACTGACTACAGAATTCTAGCATGGCAGTTATTTCCTCTTAGCAAATTGAAACCATCATCCATTGATACCTGCCTTCCCATTGTGACTGTTGAGCATTCAGATGTTACTATAACTATTCTCTTTTGAAATAATCTATCAACCTCCATTCCTTACTTTCAAGATTTTCTCCCCTTCTTATGTATGTTTGCAAGTTTGTAGAATGTATTTGCAGTTTTCATAGGTTGTAGTTAAGCATTCATGCTGGGTTTCTTATATAAATTGTAGATTACTGTAATCAAATAGTCAACCAGGATAATTTCTTCTTTGTACAAATATTGCAATTAATAAATGAAGACAGAAGGATCGAACTATATCCATTTCCTAAGTCCTAATCTATGAATGGATTTAAGCAATGCCTTCTCCTATCTGTTTAACAAATCACCCCAATTTTTTGTGGATTAAATAATCTTTTATTTTGCTCATATTTTGTAAATCAGGAATCAGAATGGGCTTGGCTGGGCATCTCTCACTTGGGAGTCTCTCATGAAGTTGAAGGCAATGGGTGGCTGAGGCTACTGTGATCTGAAAACTCAGCTGGACTGAATATCCAAGATAATCCACTCATGTAAAAGATGATGCTGGCTGTCAATGAGAGCTCTAAAGTATCAGGTGGATTTTTCAGCATGATAGTCTCAAAGTTATCAGACTTGGCATATGACAGGTGACACCCCTTAGTGCAGGATTTCTTAATTTTGGCACTACTGATATTTTTGGACTAGATGATTCTTTGTTATAGAGAGCTGTCTTGTGCACTGTAGGATGTTCAGCAGCATTGCTGTCTTCTACTCAATAGATGGCAGTAGTAAAACCCTCTCAGCTGTGACAACCAAAAATATCTCAGACCAAATGTCCCCTGAGGAGAAAGAAGGAGACCATAGATCACTTTTGGTAGGGAACCATTGTCCAAGAGTAAGCACCCAAAACAAGCTAAGTGGAAACTTGCATGATTTTTCTCTCACCTAGTTTTGAAAGGCTCATAACATTATTTTCACTGCATTCTATTGGTTATAAGAAAATCACTAAAGTACACTGAGATTCATGTGGAAAGCTTATATATCCCACACTTTAATGGTGGGAGTATCAAAAAATTTTTAACATTTTATTTTATTTTTTTTAAGATTTTATTTATTTATTTGACAGGGACAGATCACAAGGAGGCAGAGAGGCAGGCAGAGAGAGAGAGAGAGAGAGGGAAGCAGGCTCCCCGCTGAACAGAGAGCCTGATGCAGGACTCGATCCCAGGACCCTGAGATCATGACCCAAGCCGAAGGCAGCGGCTTAACCCATTGAGCCACCCAGGTGCCCCCAAAATTTAACATTTTAAAATAGCTACAAATGATCATCAACATCAGAAAGAAAAAAAGAAAGAGGAAAAAAATGAAAACACGTGAAACTGATAAAGCTTCTAGCTCTAACCAGAAATTTATAGAAACACAGGAAATATGCTAAATGACACACAAGAATTTAATGAGCAAAATCCAGTCAATCCAGATCATGGAAGGGTCTAAAAATAAAAGACCCGGTTTGTGTAACAAATGAAATTCAAGCTCCAACAAGTCATTGAGAAGCCTACAGATGAACAGAGAGTGAAGAGTAATATCAAACATTGAAATGTATATACTTTATTTGAATTCTGATTCAAAAAATGATGAAAAATTATGAGATAATTAGTGAATTTGAATACTATGTATTTAATATTAAGAAATTATTCTTAAGCTTCCAGCTCTGATAGTGGTGTTGTGTTTTTATTTCAAAAATGAAACATCTCCTGAAATATTTGAAGTTGAAATAATATGATGTCTGGCATTTGCTTCAAAATAATATGGGATGAAGGAGCAGTCATTTCTAATTCTTAAAATCATATGGATATATGAATCTTTACTCATAGTATTGAGAAGATGGTCACAACCTTATTCACTAATTTTAGTTATTTTTTTCTAAATTGTTAAATATATTTTAGTAAATCTTAAGAGATAATTTTTAATGATTTAAAATTTTTATTCAAATTATAAAATATATACCTATGATAAAGAATTTTGAAAGCATAGAAAACCTTGAGGGAAAAATAACAAGACATTAAAACTCAGAGAAAACCAATGTTAAATTCTAATGTTTCCTTTTTATCATATTTTTAATGCATGGCCATAATGTAAAGGTAATTAGGATAACACTATATATGCCAGTTTCCCAACCAACATTATATAATGTTCATTTTCTCATTTTCCCAAATTCTTCAATAACTCTCTCCCAAGAAAATTTTACAGTTGTAGTCACATAAGTCTTATACAAACAAGGTAGTTCCAAGGTCTTTTGTTGAGTATTTTAAAAACATATTACTGTAAATGAAAACTCATTTTTGCTTATGTCTACCTATTGGCTATGAATAGCATATTTTAAAAATTTTTTAAAAAGAAAAGTTTTAAAACTCTACTTATTTATTTTAGGATTTTCTCTTGGATTTTCCCAATAAAATTTGCAAAATTTTTTCATCTTCCCAATGATTATATTATTTTTGCTTCCTTTCTTTCTTTACTCTGGCAAAACCAGCAATAAACTGGTTAAATAAAAATGGTATTAACCATTACATTTTAAAAATATGTATTCTCCAAAATTTATCAGTATCAGGTGACATAATTTGAATGTTTCCAAACCTAAGATGTCATTTTGGTTTTTGTCAATCCTCAAGGGATACAGATTCACAGAAGTCTCTGGTCTAGGATACATTAGAATTCTCACAAAACAGTCATTGTAATCCATAGGATCAGATCTAATTTAATCATTATAATTGGGTCAGTTCCAGGAAAACTTGAGAATGATTCCAAAAGCCTTAAGTTCATAAACTCTTTGGGGGTGCATTCTAATTATTGCTCTAAATGATGTAGGGATAGAGAGCTGAAATGAAATCAGGGACTCAGCCCAAAGCCTTCAGGATATTTGGAGCTATAACAGCCCACAACACAACACCAAACAAGATTTTAAAATGATGGACATTTGAAAACAGTTTCTTTTTTTTTTTTTTTTTAACGTTTTATTTATTTATTTGACAGAGAGAGATCACAAGTAGGCAGAGAGGCAGGCAGAGAGAGAGGAGGAAGCAGGCTCCCTGCCGAGCAGAGAACCCGATGTGGGGCTTGATCTCAGGACCCTGGGATCATGACCTGAGCCGAAGGCAGAGGCTTTAACCCACTGAGCCACCCAGGCACCCCTGAAAACAGTTTCTTATCCCGAGGTCAGATGGCAAAGAGAAAGACAGCTTCATACTGAATAAATGACGATTTCCATAGAGGCACAGCTATGGCTCCCAGATTTTATATTCTGGACATCAAGGTCAGTAGCCAGCCATGGGGACATAAAATAGTGGCAGATGGCACTTTTGCACTTCATTTAAAGCAAAAGAATGGTAATCATATAAGTCCTAATATGCTGTCTGGTCAAAGAGATAATTCTAAAACAGTGAAAAATATCAATCAGTTCTGACCAGTCATGTTTGTCAGCCAGTTATGTAATAAATTGAATACTATACAAAGTACCGTTTTCAAATTTTCTTTGTTTCAGAAGATAAAGGCAGAAATTATAAAAGCTGTTATATCTACTCTGTCTCTATTAAAGATTAGAAAAAATTGAACCAGATAAATGATTGTATACACTATCTCTTTTATAAAAACTGGGTCTGGTCTGTACCAGTAGGTGAGTTTCAGTCTCTCTACTTTCTTCTTTTCTTTTCTTTTTCTTTTTCTTTTTCTTTTTTTGAATATATCATATCCAACTAGCTAAACCCAGCAAGAAGAATAACTCTAGGTTGATTATGGAAAGCTTTTATAATCAGTAAACTCCCAGTCATTGGAGATACCTAAATAGGATCTGGATAATAATGATTGACAATTTTGTTTAAAATGGATTCAAACATCAGAAGATTGGTTGGATTTTATGACCTACAGTGTCACATCCACTGATGAATTTATTTTATTCTTTAAAATCATAAAGTAAAGTTTTTTGACATTCTTCCATGTGCCAGTTTTCTATTACAGAGTAACAAACCACTCAATAACTTACTAGTGTAAAACAACAGTTTTATTATCCTCATGAATTCTGATCTGGAATTCAGATAAGGCATAGTAAGCATGGTTTGCAATCTCTGCTTCATGGTTTCTGAGGTCTCCATAAAATAGAAACAATACAAATAAGAGTCTCTCCTTACAATGCAACAAAAGAGAAATCAAAACCAACCAAACAAATAAAATACCTCAAATCCCTCCAAAATTATTTTTTCATTTGGAATTAAAAAACAGCAACCAACTCTCCATGAAACAACTCTTGGATTAAAAAGAAAAATAAACATCCTGAAATTACAGTATTTCTAGAACATACTTATAATGGAAATACTACATATCAAAATCTATGATATAATAAAAGTAGTGATTTGAAGAAAATCCACAGCCTTACATAAGTATATCAATAAAAATGATATATTATTTTCTAACTCAAAAGTTTGAAAAGGAATACAAAAGTATACAAAAGGGGAAACTGTAGGATAAAAACAGGGATTCATGAGATTAGAAAAAGGATAGACATAATAATGGTTTTTTAAAATATCTAATAAAATAAACAAGCCATTAGCTAATCTAATTTTGAAAATATGAGAGAAAGCACAAATATACAAAATAAGAAGTAACAAGGGGAAAATAACCATCAAAAAAATATATATATGCACATATATGTGTGTATGACTAATTTCTGTAATTTGATCCAAATAACTTTAAAACTCAAAATGAAATAATGGATAATTTTCTATAAAATGAACTCAATAAAACTGACCACAGTAGAAATAGAAAGCTTACATAGACCAATTTCCATAGGCACTACTGCAAAAAGTTATTAAAGCACTATTTACATAGTCACCAAGCCCAGATAGTTTACCAGGGAATTCTACAAAATCTTCAGAAACTATGTAATATTAATATTGTTAATATCAAAACAAATACTAATCTTGAATTGTTTTGGAACACAAAGGAAAATTTTTGAATTTTCATGAACAAAATAGAACATGGACATCTAAACCTGATAAAGATTCCTCTCTCTCTCTCTCTCTCTCTCTCT
>NW_019154086.1:40139067-40369046 GCF_002288905.1 Enhydra lutris kenyoni | reverse complement strand
CACACACACACACACACACACACACACACACACACACACACACACACACAAATAGCTATAGATCAATCTCATGGAATGTTAATGTAAAACGATCCTATAGGCAACTGGTTTTTATGCCTGACTGGTTGAATTCAATAAAATACTTGAAACATATTTATATTTACATCCATTCTATTTTTTAAAAAATTATCACCTAACAGTGTGATGGTCATCCACAGAGATGCCCAATGAATTTACCTAACAGAGAAAAGTGAACTTATCAGAACTTACGAGAAAAGTGAACTTCGTAGGCTGCCTAAGCAATAGAACACATTTCTTGACTTTCAGAGTGAATCCCAAGCGGCAGTAGAAGTTTTAACTGTTTATTTTGTTTCTGTCTTCTGTTCCTGCATTGAATTTGTCTTGATTTTGTTTCTGATTTACATAAACTGGTAAGTTATTATCCTCTGGTGAGGTAGCAATGATTGAAAGTTTATTCTATAGTCTTATACAGGTGTTGGCAAACTAATTTTGCAAAAGGCTGGATAGTAAATATTTTGGGTTTTGAGAGTCATATAGTCTTTGTTGCAACTACTCAACCCTGTCACTGTACTATAAAAACAAACAGACATTATGTAAATGAATAAACATGATTGGGTTAAATAAAACTTTATGTATGGGAACTAAAGTTTTAATTTTTTTAATTTTAATGTGTCAGAAAATATTATTATTTTACACTTAAAAGTGTAAAATCTATTCTTTGTGAAACATCAAAAATGGGCAGTAAGCCAATTTGGCCCACAGGCTGACTTGCCAACCTCTGATCTAACCATTTGGTGATTACTGTTCAATGATGATAAACTTCTATTTTCTGCATTAGACAAAAGAAAAGAAAATCTCATTTTTTAGTCTTTTTGATTAAGTTCCATTTTGAATTCAAATTGATTTAAAAATTCCATACTCATTGGGAAGAATAGCATTTAATGTATGGAACAATATGTCTTTATGTTTGTGCTTAGTTTTGATCTATAGCTGAGGTTGTACAACTGATGAATTACAGTATTCTATGTGTTTCTTTGTATTTAAATGCTTTTACATGTCATTGTTTTTCTACTTCTGGAATCTTCAATGAATTATTCTATTTGTTTCTTAAATTAAAATAACTCTGTTGGGATTGGCTTATAGAGATAAATAAGCACTTTTATAAATAAAATATTTCTAAAATTCCCAGAAAGTAAGAGAATTAAACTTCTAATAGTTTAAATGAGCTGGACTTTAAAAAATCCTCCTTACAGAAATTGTTAGCACAGAAACATTTTGGAAGTGAGCTAGTTTAAAATATTTATTTTAAATAAATAAAGGTTTTTCCCCTGATTTATCAGTGTTAAGTATTATACAAACTCATATTTTATTCTACTTGGGTTTTTATCACCTAGATAATGTTATTCTGGAAATCCTAAATTCATACAGTTTGATAGATCAATATACTGACAACTCTTACATGATATTCAAGTTATGAATAATATATATATTTATATTTAATTAAATTAAAGCATCGTGTTAGTAAACTTTTTAAATTGATAGTAATTTATAGTGTGTTAAGTTAAATATAATTTCTAAAACTTTCAATTAATGTTAAATTGAGCAATTAATAGGTAATTCTTAGAATATGTAGATATTTTTTAAGATTTTATTTATTTATTTGAGAAAGAGAAAGAGAGAGATCACAAGTAGGCAGAGGGGCAGGCAGAGAGAGAGGGGGAAGCAGGCTCCCCGCTGAGCAGAGAGCCAGATGTGGTGCTCACTCCCAGGACCCTGAGATCATGACCTGAGCCGAAGGCAGAGACTCAGCCCACTGAGCCACCCAGGTGCCCCATGTAGGTATTTTATAAATGAGATGGAATACTGAAACATTGATCAAAGACTAATTTATTTTTAAATACTCTTGCTTCTCATTTTTATATGCTACAGAAAGTTTCTATCTTTGGGGCATGAGTTTATCTGCCTAGATTTATAACACTTGGTTCTGAAAAGAAGCTATGGAATGTGCTATAATTCACATTTTGTTTTGATGAATTTGCTTCCTTGGTTTTCTGATTAATGCCTTCACCTAAAACAAGTGTTAGCAAATGATGTCCCATAGGTTATATTTGGCCAGTCACCTGTTTTTATAAATAAAATTTTATTGGAACACAGCTAAACTCATTCATTTACATTTGTCTATAGCTGCTTTTTGCTATAACAAGAGTTGAGTAGTTGCAACAGAGACTATGGGGCCTGCAAATCCTAAAATATCAGTTTCTTGCCATTTATAGATAGTGTTTGATGACCCTTACCTTAAATATGAAAGAAATGCACATTAAAAACAGATTCTGTATCTTACGAGAAGCCATGTCTGTATTTTATATTATCTTTATCATGTCCTTGACTATTAATAATAAACAGTTTCCTTCTCAATGAAAGAGCTAGGATTTCTTACAATAGTTTCCTTCCTTCTATATTTATTTTTAAGTGCTTTGTCACTTTGATTAATTTGATAATCAATTGTTGTTTTTCTGGCACTCATGATCCTATCCATTTTAATCAAATGCTTATGTGCCTTTAATAACTTTCACTTGGTTTCCTAAGATTGGACCTTAATTTAGACAACATTTCTTAATTAGACACACAATGTAAAAGCTGTATGGGAAGAATTATTAAATCAAAAGTGACACTCTTGGGTTAAGTTTGCATACTTTATAAGAAAGCCTAAGAGCTTTCTCAATACTTTTTCTAAACATTGTGTTTTTATCTTTAGGGGAAAGACTGATCAAAATCTTTATGAAATACATATTTATTATACCCAGTTAGAGAATATTACTCTCCACCATTCTATTACTAGTTGCAGTAATAGAATCACAATGATTTAAGTGTTTATAGTCTAAAGATACTTTTTTATATTCTTCAATGCATGTTTTAAGGTTCTGCTGTAAATTACAGACCAGAGTTTATGTCTTCAAGAAGGGCAATCTGACGGTTTCTTCAACAAATGGTGCTGGGAAAACTGCATAGCAACATGTAAAGGGATGAAATGGATCACTTTCTTATATCACTTTCTTATACCACCTTACACAAAAATAAACCCAAAATGGATGAAAGACCTAAATATGAGATAGGAAACTATCAAAATGGTAGAGGGGAACATGGGCAGTAACTTCTTTGACATCAGCTTCAGGAACTTCTTACCAAATATGTCTCTGGAAGCAAGGGAAACAAAACCAAAAATAAACTATTGAGACTTCATCAAAATAAAAATCAAAATAAAAATCTTCTGAGCCTGGGAGGTGCCTGGGTGGCTCAGTTGTTAAGCAGCTGCTTTTGGCTTGGGTCATGATCTTGGGGTCTGGGGATTGAGACCTGCATCAGGCTCTCTGCTGAGGGAGGGGTTGCCTCTCCCTCTCACACTCCCCTGCTTCTGTTCCCTCTCTCGTTGTGTCTTTCTCTGTCAAATAAATAAATAAAATCTAAAAAAAAGAAAAAATCTTTTGAGCCTGGGTGGGTCAGTCGTTAGGTGTCTATCTTTGGCTCAGGTCATGATTCCAAAGTCCCAGGATCAAGCCATATATTGTTTTCCCTTCTCAGCAGGGAGACTGCTTCTCCCTCTGCCCCCACCCTGCTCTTGCTCTCTCTCTCTCTCTCTCTCACTCCCTCTCTCTCTCAAATAAATAAAATCTTAAAAATAAATAAAAATCTTCTGCATAGCAAAGAAAACAATCAACAAAACTAAAAGGCAACCTACAGAATGGAGGAAGATTTTGCAAATGACATAGCTGATAAAGGGTTAGTATCCAAAATATATGAAGAACTTATCAAACACAACACCCAAGAAACAAATAATCCTGTTAATAAATGGGCAGAAGACATGAATAGACATTTTTCCAAAGAAGACATCCATATGGCTAACACATGAAAAGATGCTCAACATCACTCATCATCTGGGAAATACAAATCAAAACTACAATGAGATATCACCTCTTACCTGTTAGAATGGCTAAAATTAACAACACAGGAAACAACAGGTGTTGATGAGGATTCAGAGAAAGGGGAATTCTGTTACACTGTTGGTGGAAATGCAAACTTGAGCAGTCACTCAGGAGAACAGCATGGAGCTTCCTCAAAAAGTTAAAAATAGAGCTACACTACAATCCTGCAATTGCACTAGTAGGTATTTACCCAAAAGATACAAACGTACTGATTTAAAAGGACATATGCCACATCTTCTTTATCCATTGGAGTATTATGCCTCCACCAGAAAGGATGAATACCCAATTTTTGTATCAACATGGACTGGACTGGAGATTATGCTGAGTGAAATAAGTCAAGCAGAGAGAGTCAATTATCATATGGTTTCACTTATGGAACATAAGGAATAACATGGAGAACACTGGGAGGAGAAGAGGAGAAGTGAGTTGGGGGAAATTGGAGGGGGAGACAAACCATGAGAGACTGTGAACACTGAGGAACAAATAGGGTTTTGGAGGTGAGGGGAGTGGGGGTTTGGGTGAGCCTGGTGGTGGGCATTAAGGAGGACACATATTGCATGGAGCACTGGGTATGGTACATAAACAATGAATCTTGGAACACTGAAAATAAATAAATAAATAAATAAATAAATAAAATAAGGACATATCCCTTCCAATGTTTATAGCACATCATCAACAATTGCCAAATTATGGGGGGGGAAATAGCCAAATTATGGAAAGAGCCCAAGTGTCCATCCACTGATGAATGGACAAAGATGTGCTACACACACACACACACACACACACATACACACAGTGGAATATTAGCCATAAAAAAGAATGAAAGTCTTATCATTTGCAATGACGTGGATGGAGCTAGAGTTTATTATACTAAGCAAAATAAGTTAGTCAGAGAAAGACAAATACCATGTGATTTCACTCATATGTGGAATTTAAAAAACCAAACAGGTGAACATAGGGGAAAAAAAGAGGCAAACCATAAAACAGACTCTTGACTATAGAGAACAAACTGAGGGTTACTGGAGGGGAGGGGTGTTGGGAGATCAGTTAAATGGGTAATGGGTACTAAGGATGGCACATGTGATGAGCATTGGGTGTTGTATGTTAAGTGATGATTCACTAGATTCAACACTCGAAAGTAATATAACTAACATAACATACAGTTCTTGTATGTCAACTAACTGGAGTTTAAAACTTGAAAAAAGAAAAAAAAGGCAATCTGAAAGCCTCTTGGAAAGGACTGTACAAGATACTCTAAACAATTGACACCTCAAAGAAAAGTCTTCAGGTACAAACTCTTCAGCTGACATTACGTAGGTAACTTTCAAACCATACCATTAGACTGAGTCAGGATTTCTAGGACTCTTTTTAGTCCAGAGTTAAAAGGCTTCAGGAAACCAGACAGCTGACCCAAATTCATCAGATAAGAATTAATTAAGTAGCAATCACTGAACTGCTTAGAAAAATTTTATCATCACTATTTGCTTAGAATATTGTCAATGCTATTTTAGTGCTCTTTTTTATGACTGTATGAAAAAATCCTTTCTCAAACTAGTTCTAACACTTATTTAAATAGACTTCTTTCATAAACTAAAATGAAACATTTTGAAGTGATATCTGCTTCTCAGTGAAACCCCAGATTCAGAAACTCTTACTGATGTCCTTTCTTTAATTGCAATTGTCATTTGCATAGGTTTAAGTAGAATCTGTCTTTCTTTTTTAAGGCAATAATTGCACAACTTGATTATCCAACCAAAACCTTACCTTCAGTGGCATATTTGAGACTGATTCTCATTCAGTCAGTTACTACAAGCTGCCCAGGCTCCCCTATGACAAAAAACTCTTAGTAAGCTATATATGAAAGTGCTTACCAACTTAATGTAACAAAGTACCTACAAACCCTATAGCAAACATCATACCTAATGGTGAAATATTTTAAAAGTTTCTTTTCAAAAATCAGAAACAAGTCAAGAATGCCTATTACTTCTATTTCTATTCATCATTATACTTAGTATATGTACAATAAAACAATAAAAGAAAATGAAATTACAAACATTAGAAACATAGTGGCCATTATTCAAAGATAAAATGAAAGTCAAGATTCTATAGATAAACTTAGATTAAGTTAAAGAGTTTAGAAAAGTTGCTGGATATACCATAGCCACTTATATTCCATGCAGCAACAAGTGGTTAGAAGGTAAAACTTAGGATTACACCTGATTTAGGGAAAAATGTGCCTTTTCTGAAGAAAAAACTTAAATGCAGTTTTCTATATTCATGGATAGGAATTCTTACTATCATAAAGATTTCAATCCTCCCCCAAACTGATCTATAAAGTCAATGGCATTTCAATAAAAATTACCAAAAAAAAGTTTTGTTTCTATAAATTGAAAGTTGTTAAATTTTATATGATTAACCAAAGAGATAGGTTTAGCCAAAACACTCTTGAATAACTAGGTAGGCGAGTTGCTCCAACAGATATCAAGACCTACTATGAAATTATTATATTAATTAAAATTTTCTGATGTTGAGGTGCCTGGGTGGCTCAGCCATTAAGTGACCTGCCTTTGGCTCAGGTCATGGTCCCAGGGTTCTGGGATCAAGCCCCACGTCGGGCTCCCTGCTAAGTGGGAAGCCTGTTTCTCCCTCTCCCACTCTCCCTTCTGTTCCCCTCTCTCTGTCTCTCTCTCTGCCAAATAAATAATAAAATTAAAATCTTTAATAAATAAATAAATAAACAAAATAAAAATAAAGCTCTGTTGTGTTCACACAGAGATAGGAAAATAAAGTAATGAACAGAATAGAAGACCCAACACAAGCCTGTGCATGTATAAAAAAGGATAGATTTGTAATTGCAAAAGGAGTTATTCAATAAATGAGGGGATGGCAGTTTTCCAAATGGAAGAACAACTAAAATGGTTCCTACCTCACATAGTACATGAAAATCAATTTCAAGTGAATTAAAGAACTTGAATATTAAAGGAAAATCTACATAGTTTTAAAAAGAGAATATTGGGGCACTTGGGTGGCACAGTCAGTTGAGTGTCAGACTTGGTTTTGGCTCAGGTCATGATCTCAGGGTCCTGGGATCAAGCCCAGAGTCAGGATCCCTGCTCAGTACAGAATCTGCTTAAGATTCTCCCTCTCCCTTTGCCCCAGCCACCCACATGTGTGTGCTCTTTCTCTCTCAAATAAATAAATAAATCTTTAAAAAATAAAATAAAAAGAGAATATAGAAGAGGATCTTCAGGACTTCAAGTTAGGAAAGGATTTCTTATTATCCTAAAAGTACCAAGGATAAAAAGGATTTTTGGATACATATAGATACAAGAGAGACTTACATCAGAAGTCTTTCTTCAAAAGACATAACAGAAAATGTGTTTACAATTAGAAACAATGCAACATAGAGAACTGACAATGATTATATTCAGGGTATGTAAAGAATTCCTATGAAGCCATAAGAAAGTGGCAGCCTCAAAGTCACCATGTTGGCTTCACTGAATAACAATATTACCCTAAAACTCAGCAGTTATAAAACAAAGAACATTTATTATTTCACTGTCTCTGTTGGTCAGGAACCAAGTGAGGGGTGGCTCAGTGCATCTTACCCAGGTCTCTCAAAAGGCTGCAACCAAGGTGCCAGGGGGTACCACAGTTCATATGAAGACTCCGTCAAGGCAGAAGCTCCTGCTGTGCTCACTGACATGGTTTTTGGTTGTTGGCAAGATTCAGTTCTTGGCAGTCTGTTGGATTAAGGGCCCCAGTTCCTTGCAGCTTTTAGCCAGGAGCCTCCCTCAGTTCCTTAACATGTGGACCCCTCCTTGGGAGCTCACAACACAACTTCTGACTTCACTCAGAGTAATAGAGAGTGAACGAAGAAGAGAGAGCAAACAAGACTAAAGCCACGGACTACTTGGAACCTAATCTCAGAATTGACATCCCATCATTTTTTCCCACATTTTATTTGTTACAAGCAAATCACGAGGTCTAGCTCTCACTCAGGAAGAGATTACAAAAGGGCAAGAAAACCAGGAGGCAAGGATCACTAGAGATAATGACCTATTATGGTCATGATAGAAATGTACAGAATAAAAACAGTCAATAAACTTATTAAGAGATATTTACTTAGAAAAACTAAAAGTCTGACAATACTAAATGTTGGCAAGGATTTGCAGAAATAAAAGTGATAAAAATGTAAACTGATATGACTTTAGAAAATAAGTTCTTCTCACTTAAATAAAATTCAACTGGCACATCATCATTATCATCATCACATTGGCATCAACATCAACATCACACTGGCAATTCCATACTCCAAAACCTAGTAATCTAAAACTCTCAAGAATGTATCCTAGAGCTTGCACATTAGAAGACATTCTTAGCCACATTGTTCATAAGAGCAAAAAAGTTAGAAACTAGAATGGATAAACAAATGGTAGTAGATTGATACAACAGAATACTCAATAGCTATATATATCAATAAATACCAGGTGAGGAAAGCAAATCACAGACAAGCAATATGGTATGATCCAATATAAGTGTTCAAAAAAGGAAAAGCTAAATATGGGGCACCTAGGTGGCTCAGCTGGTTAAGTGTCTGACTCTTGGTTTCAGTTCAGGTTGTGATCTCAGGCCCCCATCTCACGGTCATAAGATCAAGCCCCATGTCAGGCTCTGTACTCCGCCAGGCATCTGCTTGGAGATTCTCTCCCTCTGCTCCTTCCCCAGGCCTTCTCTCTTTCTCTCTATCAAGTAATAAATCATTTTTTTAAAGGAAAAGCTAAACAGTAGCAATTTTAGGAATACATTTATATAGGGTTACATCAATTAAAAAAAAAGCAAAGCAAATGAATGATGTGTACAAAATTAAAACTAGTTCCATGTAAGTGGGAGAAAGGGAGAAATAATGAAAAGGAGCTTGTAGGAAGCTTCCATAAGGACTGTGGTTCAAGAACCCATGAACAATTGAATAAATAACTCCTCATATTTCAATGAATATATACCCTGAATAAAATGAAGGTATTCTTATATCAACATCATCCTTACTGCTTTCTGTTTTTCTCCACCGAACACTTTTAACTATTGAGAGTGTATGTGACTTTATGTTTCCTTGAAATACATTCTGGAAACAAGGGAATAAAATAACTAACAAAGTAATATAATTATCTGAATTATAACTACAGCAATGAACTAAAATTTAGTTCTCACAGTAGTGTCCAGTATTTTCATACGATGAATTTACAAAATAATTTTTAAGAAAACAGAGAAACACAGGAGTCGTATACATAAAAAATTAAAATATACAAAGGAACTCTCCAGTATGTGTCATATTGATACCCTTAGTTCAAATAAGTTGGTTTGTATTAGAGCAAAATCTGAAAAATACTAATATGGAGTCAGAGTGAATATTCTAAATGAGTAAAATGATACAGCATAGTGGTTAACTTAGCAAAATATTAGGTCTAAATTATTTGTCTCCAGTGACTCCTGAGAAGGGCTTATTTTTGTGGTTTGAATACAAAAAGCTCAGAAATGCTAATCATTCCATCTGGAAATTAAAATCCTAAAGTGCTAGATTAATGAATGTTTCCAGTTAGCTCTTATATGCAGAATAGTAAAGATGTTGTGAATTTGTTTTGACAAAAGTGATTAGACTTTTTTTGACATTTTCAATACTGAGATTGAAGAAAGCAAACATGATGCAGTATAATTTAGTAACACACCAATCTTTATGAAAACACAGAATGCCACTAAGTTAATTATATGATGTTACTAATTTTAGGAATACAAATTTTTCACAAGTTTGGAATCTTAAAAATAAAGCAACACTTCAGTGCATTGACCTTGTTTTCCTTGAAAAACAGATTTTTAAATTGCATCCTTTTCTCCCTGCTCAGGATTTGTAAACAATGTATCACGGGGACATTGTATAGAGACATTTTACTTTTATTGTAAAATATGAGATAATCTACATTCTTGTATTAGTCAACCTAATGACTGTTGAGGCTTCATGTAGAATTATTATCAACTTGCTAGATGAGCAAAGTATAAAGTATTTGTCTTTTAAAACAATTTTAAATTTTGATTACTTAGAGCCCCAAATGGAACAGTTATTTCTTCCCTTCAACTACAATAATATATGTATTGGGAAATAAAGAAGAAATCTAATTCTACTTTTTTAAAAAAGTTTTACACATGTAATAAGTTTGGGGCCTGAGGAGTAACAAGACTTTAACCCCTCCCCCTTAAAGATCTCACAGTCAGTAGGGGGAAATATTATTAGATAATTCATTATAATCATAACAAGTGCAACTGAGAAGGAGTAAGGGTGCCCACACTATATAATACTATAATTGGCAATGACACACCTAGTCTTGGGAATCTAGAAGGCAGCTCTAGAGGAAGTGAAGAGGAAAAATGAAAGAAAGGGAATAGCATGCAATGAGGCATTGTCCAAGGCAAGAAGCTGTAGGACCTGCCAAAAACTTGAAAGACAGCTCTAATTGGGACACAGAGATCAGATCTGGGGAGGAAAACTGGAGTGGAATCTATTTCCCTTCTCCATTCTAGTCATTATCCTGGTAAGAATCCAACCACTTTTCCCTTGAGTACTGTACGTACCTCCTCCAAAATATTTTTGCTAACTACACAGAGCAACCAGAATAATTTTTCTTAAGCTCGTTATTATTGTAATGATATACAACCATGCATTACATGTTGTAATATATATATATTCATATATGCGTATATATGAATTCATATACATATTGAATATATAGATATATATATATAAAATCATGTACATTGTGTGACTATACAGTCAGTCCTTAGCCATCTACTTTATCTTGCCATCGTGTCCTGCCTCTCCCCATCTCAACTCTCTGTGAACTCTCTTCCTTCGGGTCTCCCTGTACCCGCTCTACTCCAGCCACACTGACTCCTCCTTGCACACCTTCACACCTGCAGCTTGCTCTTAGCTAAATGTTCTCCTAAATCTTCATGACGCTCATTCTCTCCTTTCATTCGACTCTGCTCACATGTCACCCAAACAGTCTTATCAGACTCTCTTCCATCCCTCCATCCCTCCTTTTTCTTGATAGCCCTTAATAGAACTCAACATGTTATATCTTGATTTGTTTACTGTCAGTCAATTTTTAGAATGTAATCTACGAAAGCAGAGATTGATTTGTTTAATGCCGTCTCTCCAGCTCCTAGAACAATGTCTGACCCATAATCGGGCTCAATAATATTGCTTCAAAGAGTGAATAAATGGAAGCGTTGCCTAGCATACCCTTAGTCTAGCATTCATTAACCTTGAAGCCGGATAGCATAGAGATTATGCATTCAGTCTCTGAAGTTTGGACCGCCTTGGTTTAAATTCTACCCTGCCATTTATTAAAAAAGATTTTGGACAAATCATCTAAACATTTTACCTTCAGTTTCTTCACTTGCAAATTAGGAATTGGAATAATAGTACTACCAGGAGGACAATTCTTTGGTTTTTTGAGGGCTAAATGAGTTAAAATAGGTACAGTGTTTGGCACAGAAGCAACAGGGTTAGAGTATTTCTTTTCTCTATTTCCAATACTTCTCTAATCACCCTTCCACATATGCTTAAGACTCCAGCTTATTTGCAAAATACTATAACATGATTGCAGCAAAATCTGTCAATTTGATATTCTTCACATAGGAAGTGATCACTAGCACATAAAGTAACTTAGTATGAGTTAGAAAAGGTAGCTGTTCTGGGTGGATGAATAGTAAAATGTGCCTCTTCTAGGCTGATGAAACTTTCCCATAGGTTCCCAGAAGGATTTCAACCGCCATTCCTTCAAGCAGATGACCTATGCAGCATAAAATATACAATTTTACACTGCTCTGCCAATCTCTGCCCTCTCATTTCTCCCAAAAGTTAAGTAACAGCTAATTTAACACAAGTTTTAGTGACTGCATTAGTCAGTATTAACAGTGACAAACAATACCCAAATCTCCTGGTTGAAAAAAAAAATATATTGTATCTTCCTTCTCCTGCATGTTCATCTCATATTATCAGTGAGACTTTGCTTAGGTTTGTTTTTCAGGGGCCCACAGAGTAACCAGTATTGCGAAATTTTCCTTATCAGAAGGAACAGATAGCTCTGGAGGGTCTCACAGCAGCATTAAAGACATTAATTGGCCTGGCACATATCACATCTTCTCACAATTCATGGGCCGGAACTAGTACCAGGATTCTATCCCATCACAAAGAAGGCGGAAATTACATTCCTACCATAAGCCCAGATTGTGGAGAATCAAAAAATATTTACCAAACAGCACTAATTACTGCCATAGAGAATAAGTCTATGTGTAAGCTTGCTCTTCTCCAAGACTGCCCCATCTCTGTCCCAGGATATAAAAGCAATAAGTCAGGGTGCCTGGGTGGCTCAGTGGGTTAAAGCCTCTGCCTTTGGCTCAGGTCATGATCCCAGGGTCCTGGGATTGAGCCCCGCATCGGGCTCTCTGCTCAGCAGGGAGCCTGCTTCCTTTTCTCTCTCTCTGCCTGCCTCTCTGCCTACTTGTGATCTCTGTCTGTCAAATAAATAAATAAAATCTTTAAAAAAAAAAAAAGTGCTATAAATTAAAAAAAAAAAAAAGCAATAAGTAATTTCTTGGGCATTATCTCCCATCTGTTTTCATGTCCCAAACTAAACTTATTCATTGAAAACAGTAACCAGTCTTTCAAAAACAATCTTACAGATGGTACATTATCTTATGCATAGAAAATACTTAATAATACCAATAAACTATAATTTGGTTTTATATATATATGAGGTAGTGAATTCACATGGCAGTCTTAACTTTGATAGTAAGTGTATTATTCAGGGTTTTCCAGAGAGAGAGAATGAATAGGATAGATAGATAGATATAGATAGATAGATAGATAGATAGATATAAGAAGAGATTTATTATAGGAATTTGTTCCTGTGACTATGGAAACCAAGCAATTGCAGCCAGAGACCCAGGAGAGCCAGTGGTAGGATTCAGTCCCAGTCCAAAACCCAAGAATCAGAGGATCAATGGGTAAGGCCTGGTGCAAATCTGAAAGGCCTGAGAACAGTAATGCTGACGTCTAGGGGCAAGAGAAAATGGATGTCCCAGATCAAGCAAAATGAGCAAATTTTCCTCGGTGGAAGCAAACCAAGTGTCCATCGATTGATGAATGGATAAACAAACACAGTATATGCAGAAAATGGAATATTATTCAGCCTTAAATAGCTAGGATAGTCTGATATATGCTATGATATAGGTGACCATTGAAGACATACGCTAAGTGAAATAGGCCAGTCATAAAGGACAATTATCATATGATTTCACTTACATTAGGTACCTAGAGTGGTCAAATTCACAGAAACAAAAAGTACCAGAGCAGTTGCCCAGGGTTGAGGAGGGAGAAGGAATGAGGAGTTAGTGTTTAGTGTTTCCATGTTTCAGCTGAGGAGGATGAAAACATTTTGGAGATGGATGGTGGTGATGGTTTCACACAACATGAATGCACTTAATGCCATAGAAAATGCACTTAAAAATGGCTAAATGGTTAATTTTATGTTATGTATTTTTACCATAATCATAAAAAAGAACAAGTTGCATTTTGAATATATTTTGAAGGTAGCCCCCCAAATCTGAAGGATTTTATGTGGGTATGAAAGAAAAAGAGGTTTGGGTTTGGTCCAGTAAAATAAATGGGAAGACTCCAAGAGCTGGAAATCTGGGGAGAAAAATCAGAAGTTTGGTTATAAGATTGTGAGACTGAGGTGAAACAGGCAAATGGATTATTGTAATTGACTGACAGACTGGTTTTCCTGCTTTTGCCCTTGACCTTAAGGTCTAATCTCAACATGGCTAAAGAGTAAATCTTATAAATTTAAGTCAGAGCGTTCACACTTCCGCTGAAAATTCCCACTAGGTCCCCACCTCATTCAGAGCAAAATTTTGGTTTTTACTTTTGGCCTGCAGGGCTCCACATCACCTCGCCTTGTGATCTCTGACTCTTCACATCATTTGCTGCACTCCAGCAGCCCTTGACCTCCTGACTCTTTCCAGATCACCCCCAGCTAGACTCTTATCCCACATCCTTCACATTTGCAGACTCCCCTGCCAAGAAGGCTCCACTCTCACTGCACTGCCCAGCTATTGGCATGTTTATACTTCCTTCAGATCTTTCAGTTTAAATAGTGTCTTTTTAGTGAGGCCTTTCCTGACAGTATAAAATAGTAACGCACCCTTCTGCCATCCCCTGCCTGCTTAATTTTTCTGTCTACTAATTATTATCAATGATATATTCAGTTGCATGTTTATTCGTTTACTGCCCATTTTTAACCTCATAGGGCATAAACTCTGTGAGGGTGGAAATATTCTTTTATTTAGTTCACTAACATCTCCAGTGTATTAGAGTATCTTATCTGATATATGAAATCTTCCCTACATATTTGTTAAATGAATGAAGACATGAGCGAGTCTTTTCTGACCACTCCGGAGATGTGTTCAAAGCTGATTGTTGTTCCCTACTCTTAATTTGTAGTAAAATAAGAACTGGGACTTCCCTGATTACTTCTGTACTGTTTTCTTTAATTACTTACTGTATAGTCTTAAATAGATTGTATTACCAGTACCACACCTAAAATAATATTAATATTCAGTCGCTATGTGCATTTCCAATTGTCCCATAAATGTAACTTCACAGTGTGTTCTAATCAGGATCCAAATGAGGCCAATACACTGACATCCCCTAGTATTACAAATTTGGCTTGCAATTTTTGTCGTTGTTGTTGTTCTTGAAGAAACAGAGTTAGTTATCCATAGATAACTATGGATATCTATATATCCACTATGTGCCCATAGTGTGAATTTCACTGATTACACCCCCATTCTGAGGTCTGAAATGTTCCTCTGTTCTATTTCTTATAAATTTGTTGTTGAGGGGGCTCCTGGGTGGCTCAGTGGGTTAAAGCCTCTGCCTTCGGCTCAGTTCATGGTCCCAACGTCCTGGGATCGAGCCCTGCATCCAGCTCTCTGCTCAGCGGGGAGTCTGCTTCCCCCTCTCTCTGCCTCCCTCTCTGCTTACTTGTGATCTCTCTCTGTCAAATAAATAAATAAAATCTTAAAAAAAAAATTTGTTGTCAAATCTCAGGAGTTCATCAGATCCAGGTCTGAATTTGGTTTTGTTTGGCAACACCACTTCAAATGTGGTAACGTGTTCATCCCTCAGCCAGCACTTCATCTGTTCTTTCTGCCTTTGCTTAATTCCTTGCCCATTTTTCCTTTATTGGAATACTCAGGCTTTTATGCTTTTGCCATAGAGACATGTATCCATAAACAGCTTATTTTATATTACCATAACAGCATATTTATGATATCATAAGTGGTACCATATTTTATGTCTGATACAGAAACTTACTCCTCCTACTCAACTTTTTTCTCATTATCTATTGGAACTTTTATTTATTTCATTCACTTTAATAGGCATTTAGTACCCCAAAATACAAAAATGCCATGATATATTTGTTTCCACTTTAGTTAATGCTGTAATATTTGGTGTGCTTATGTGTTCACCCAGATATAGAATTGCTCAGTCCTAAAGGAGGCACGTTTCAGACTTCACCATCTCTTGCCAAATTGTTTTCCAAAGCCCTGATAAAAGTTTAAGCTCCCGCCAGTACTGAGCACTGTTCTCCCAAACCTACACCAATACTTGGAATTGTCAGATTTTAAATTTTTGCTGATCAGTTATCTACAAAGTACTTTATTGTTTTTCTTCTCTTTTGCATTCTCTTACTGATGAATTTGATCACCTTGATACGATATGTTCATTGCCAGGTCAGGCTTCCTGTGAATGACCTCTTCATGTTATTTAGCTACTTTAGCCTGTTGAGACTTTTTAAAAAATATTTTTCTTGATTAATTTATTGCAGTGCTTTCTTTATCCTTCAAAACAATCTTTGATCTGCTATTGAACTGAAAATATATCTTCTCCTAGACTTTAACTTGTCTTCTCACTGTGCTTGTATTATTTTTTTTTATCAAACTGTGCTATTTCTCCCTCAAAATTTATATTTTCATAGCTTGCTTAAACAACCATTACCTCCCTTAAAATTATAAAAACAGTCTCCTGGGCACCTGGGTGGCTCAGTTGGTTGGGCGACTGCCCTCGGCTCAGGTCATGATCCCGGACTCCCAGGATCGAGTCCCGCACTGGGCTCCCAGCTCCATGGGGAGTCTCCTTCTCCCTCTGACCTTCTTGCCTCTCATGCTCTCTCTCACTGTCTCTCTCTCAAATAAATAAGTAAAATCTTAAAAAAAAATTAAAAAATAGTCTCCTATGTCTTTCTTAAAGATTTTAGATTCTTTTACTCAAATTTCCATTTTTAGTTACTTCTATTTCTTTCCTATGATCTGATAGATGAATCTTCTTTTCATTTTTTTCCCGTAGAGATAACAATATGGTTATGGGGACAATATGGTCCCCAGACTGATCACTGGACAGTCTTTCCTTTCCACCATTGATTTGTAATGTCATCTTTGTGATTTACCAATTTCCCAGATAATGGAGAGTCGATGCCTGAGATCTTTATTTTCTTCAATTTATGAAATTATTTATTATTATATTCAGGCACTATTTTCAGTTTGGGATGAAAAGTTCACAAAAAAGAAATTTTTTTAACCAAGAAAAGATTCGGCCAAACATTAATGGTCCACTCACAGCTCATTTCCAACCATCTACCAATAAACTACTGCCATTTTAAGAGATCACTTCATCCATTTGTGTGTCCTAGTGCACTTGCCAGAATCCTGGAATTGCGGCAAGCAAACACGTTGTATATTCCCTCTCTTGGACAAATTCCCCACCTAACAGTCTCTCCCCGCCCCCCCTTCCCCCCCACCCTGGCCTACACAGTGCCCTTTCCATATTCATGGCTCACATGAGCCCTGCACATGTCACAGTTCACCAACTTCCCTGGATTATTCACTTGCTTTTCTTCCCCCTTGAACATTTTTTTTTCCTGTTGCCTGTGAACTCTGAAATACGTGTCACGACTGAAGAAACGATCAACATAATATTACAAATCTGGAAGTGTTTATTGAAAGACATGTCTGATAAACATTGAACGCTTGTGGTTCAAAAATCATACCTTAAGCAGAGGATAAATGCAAATTTACCTGTATAATTTAATGTAAAAAAATCTAGCAGTAATGAAGGTTACTATAAATATTTCCTTTCTACTCCTTTTTGGATTTATCTATTTGACCTCCTTTCTAGTCTCTGACATTTTTTTGGCCAACTTAGTACTAATATGTCATCAGTCAAGCTACCAAAAACAAGGAAATCCTATTGTAGGGAAAAAAAAATTAAAGGCTTTAAAATATTGTTGATTGAGGAACGTAGAAAACATCATTTAAAAGCCTTTTAAATTACCATTCCCTCCATTGCTGCTAAATTTCCCTTTGTCTCATTTCATGCAGCTGGTCTGAATGATGACAGAGTGGTTTGTGATTATGTGGGTGACATTAGGCGCCAGCTGAAATGGACACTAAAGGAAGAATCCAGCATCCTGCATTTATAATTCCTGCTACATTTGGCACTGCACCAACTTTACAAATATGCAATCCCCCTTCCCCCTCCTTTTTTTTTTTTCCTGTAAATCCCATGGCCAATGAATGCTGCTATGGCAACGAAAGCCAGGAAAGCCAGGGGGGCCTTGGCTATAAAAAGAGTTTTTAGAGCATCATGGTAACTGGAAGCCTCGTGGCAGACTCTCAGGCAACCACACATTGTTAAACATCCTGTCTAGAAGCAAATGCTTCTACCAAATTTATTTACCTGTGTTGTCGAATCACTTGCTACAGAATTCTAAGGGCTCTTATTGCTATGATGGTTTTCATTTTCAATTATTGTATGGTTCATTCAAATCACACAGGTACATTTCCAACAGTTATAAGAAGCTTCCTAAAATAGACTTTTAGAAACTGAGCACAGCTGTCAAAATAATGCTATCGTCTTGAAGAATCTGTTTCGAAGATAGTTATTCCAAAGAAATTTAAAAGTTATATTCCTATATTAGCACACTAAGTAGTTCATACCAGTTTAGTAAATCAAATATTCCATACTGCTAGCTTAATAAGATGGGGAATCATGCATGAAATGACTGCCAGGTTAATGACATAGGGAGCCATGCATGGCATGTATTTGCATATAATAGCACAGAATGTTCTCCTAAATCCTTTAAATTACTCATCAATTCTTAAACAGGCATTGAACTAAATCCTCATTCAGGATCAGGAAGAAAGTTTGTGGTTTTTGTTTGTTTGTTTGTTTTTTAACACCTACATATTTGAAGTAATTAGATTGGAGCTAAAAAAAACCTAAAGGATTATTTTTGGTTGGAAATTCTAGCCTTGGGGAAAGGGTAGAGATCTGCGTAAAGAAACAAACACATCTCCTGGACCAGGGTAGGGCACACACCAGCAGCCACTCTGTTTCCCATCACTGCCTCTATGATATGCACAGAGAGCACAGATCAGAAGTTTCACCACTAGCCTCAGAAATAAAGATGTATATCTAAAGCAGTGCTAACAATGTAAATTGAGTCTAGAATTGTGTATTGTGCACAGTGTTTTGATGGGTCTAATTCTGAATAAAGGAGCAGGATTTCTTTCACTTGACAACCTGTATACTCTAGGTATTAAAGAAACGTCTTTACTCTCAGATAACCTTGTTTTTACTGGTTGTGTAATCTTTTGCACAAAATGAGTGACTGCTTACAATCAAAACAATTATAAACCTCAGCTGTTAGAGGAAATCAGAAAACACTGATTTCACACAAAGGCTATTTTTGGTATTTGAGAGTGATGGTCTAACCAAGAGCTTCATGAATACTCACAAGTACTCACTGTGAAATGACTTGTATATAATCAAGCTCCAAAACCAAAACTCACCCAATGAAGAGAGGGAAAGAGAAAAATGCAAAGATTTAGGTAATTGGTTTTCTCTTCCTATTGTGTCTAATGGCAACTAATCTTTGAGAATTAATTCTATGCCCAGTGCTTGATCAAGTGCATCATTTTGTAGACTTCGCAATAATCTTCAGTGTACCATTTTCTCCATTTCACAGATAGGAAAACTGAGGTTCATAAAAGTTAAGTAATTTGATCAAATGAGAAGCTGAAGCTAGGTTTTAAACTCTCCTCATTTAATTTAAACCCCATTTTCCTTCCACTAACCAAACAACTTTTTACAGTATATTTATTAACAGAGAATAAACTGTTTTGAGAAAATAGGAGAAATGGGTTCAAGAATTTTTTTTAAAGAATAATTTATTTATTTTAAAGACAGAATGTGTGTGAGCACATGCAGCAGGGGAGAGGCAGAGAAAGAGAGAGAGAGAGAGAAAGAAAATCTCAAGTGGACTCCCTGCTGAGCACAGAGGCTGACTCCCCTCCACTGTGGGCAGGGGTTGATCCCAGGACCCTGAGATCAAGACCTGAGCTGAAATCAAGAGTTGGACACTTAACCAACTGAGTCACCTAGGTGTCCCAGCTCAAGAATTTTTTAAATAGTGTCCTTGATTTGCTGGATTTCTTACACTATCGTCATTAACCTTTAGTTCTAATACCGAAGAGAGATGAATGCCATCACCAATCACTTCTTACGGTACAGCTACTCTTTCTGGGAGTTTTGATAATTTTAAACTGATTATATGGTAAATTAACAACAGGGTGTGTTTTGTCACTAACTAATATCTTAAAGCAATTTTAAAGTGTAACTGGAAATATTAAACAAAAGCCCATTCATTGACAACAGAGGCAGAAAGTGTCTATATGAATATTTACATATGGTCAGTGGGTTGACATAAACTCCATGAAGCAATGTTTTCTTTCAAGTGTAGCACTTCCTTAAGTGTTCATTATGTCTGATTGGAAAATGAGCTCCTTTCCAGTAAGATGGGTAGTCTTGCTGTCAGATAAAATAGTAAGCATAGCTATAGCATGTGTGACTCTGACTAAGGTGGGTTTAGCAGTCAGCTGCTGAAACATAAGTGATTTACAGCACTTACTTAACATCCAACCAATAAATATAACTGAATATTTTTTAATTTGTATAATGTAGTTGCAGAAAACTATAAAGAAGCAAGGTGTTCTTTCTTTCTACCTGACTCATAAGTTGCACATCAAGAAATGCATTTATAAATAAAGAAAACATAGATATCTGATATGGAGTCAAATTACAGAGATAAAAAAGTGAATAAAGCATAGTTTTTTGCGCTTCTGGAGCTTATAGTCAAATGGAGGAAGCTCCCTCAAACATTTACTCCTGTAGATTCTACAACATAGAGATGTTGGAACACAGAGAGATAAATTTAGCCCAAGCAGAGAGGGTGGTAGGGAGGTCAGGAAAGGTTTCCCAGGTGACATCTAAGTTGAAAATGACAGGATACAAAGGACTTAGTTGGGCAAATGTGAGAGAGAAGAAACATAGAGTGTCAGTCAGACTTTGGGGTGAAATCCAGCCATAAAAACACAGGAATTATATGCAGTTCAGGAGGCCTGGTGGGGCAATAGCCATGTCAGGACCCAGGCAGTGTTCAACTTTAGAAAACTCTATAATGGCATAAATGTTGAAACTCAGTGCTAAACTAAGCTATTGTTAAATGTAGTTACAATGGGGATATTTTCTGATCCTAAAAGAGGGGATATATTATTTGACAAGGTTGACTATGTACAATAAGGTGAACTGCTGAGGTCTGATTTTCTCAAAAAATAATTGAATTACCTAATCACTGACAAAAGAAAGTAAATTTAATCTGAATTAGGTAATAAATTACTCATAATCTCTGTTTTTCATATAGTCTGAAGATACTAGTTTCTTATTGGTTTAACTTTAACTTTCTTCTTAAACTGCAAGTAAAAAAAATTGGATTACTCATGATCCTTGATTTATACCAACCTATAACATGTCTTATTTTTGTCTATTTATTCATTTTTGGTAATGTAATAACCACCTGGAAACCCACTACTCCAAAACAAAAGCTATGACCTACATAAGCTGCATCTAACTTTATAGTTCCCTTTATCACCAACCTATCACCTCAAACCAGGTAATAACCATCCTGAATCGTATTCACTATTTTTTTAAAATTGATTTGATAAACTGAGGCACTACCACTAATTAATCTGGGTTGACAGTCATAAACAGAAACACATGGCAACTCTTCCTTTTTTAAAGATTTATTTATTTATTTTAGAGAGCGAGAGCTTATGCACTAGAAAGGAGAAGGAGAAAATCCCAAGAAGACTCCCCACTGAACAACACTATGATCATGACCTGAGCTGAAATCAACAGTGGATTGTCAACTGACTGAGCCACTGAGAAGCCCCAGCAACTCTTACAGATAATTCATTAGAATGGATTTTATTTTATTAATTTTGATCTTTGTCAACCATTACTTCAAGTTTATAGGCAATTAGAAATAAACTACTTCAACAGTTTACTCCACTGTACACAACTGGTCAGCTAAATTAATTAGATACACAATACTTTTTTATCAATGCATTTTCTCCTCAGATCAATTAGAATTTGTTTCTGCCATTTGCATATAAGAACCATAGCTAGTATAATTTCCAAAGCTGTAAAAAAAATGGAAAAATAAAACTTGAAAAATACAAAAGAAGGTAGAAAACAACAACAACAACAAAAAGGTGGGGAACAATAATTAGAAAACACAAAATTATATGTCAGAAATAAATGCAAATAGATTAGTAAGCACAATAAATGTGACTGGGTTAAATTTAACAATTAAAGGACTAAGACTCAAAAAAAAAAGTCAAAGACTCACAGATAGGATTTTCAAAAATTCAACTTTATGCCATTTCTATTTATAAGATTCCAACCAAAAACAAAATAACATATAAAGTTTAAAGGTAAAAAAATGGGAAAGATATATTTCAAGAGAATATTTTGCACCATTTTTACTTGCTTTCTAAAAGCAATTATTAAACTTGTATTCCATTCCTTCTTACCTCTGCCCACACACTGAATTTAATTATCATAGGCATTACTTATACTAAAGAATAAGGCTCCTTGTTTTGTTATCTGGAATAGGAACATTTTCATTCCTAAGTTTTCCCAACACTTCAATTAAGTTAAATTGCTAATCCCTATCTATAGAAAACAGTGAGAAGTGGAAATCCTTAAAAAGTGGTACAAAACTGAGCTCAGAATCCTCTTATCTTTGATCTTCCATTCTGATGTATGGGCAAAATAGAGTGAAATTATATAATTAAGACTCTGTAACCAAACAGATCTGGGTTTGAATCCAAAATCTGCCACTGACTGGGTATGTGCAATGAATAAAATCTTTGATTTTTCCAAGCCTAAGTTTCTTCTATTAAAAAAAAAAGAAGAAAATAGAAATGAACGTTTTCATAAAGATTTAATGAGATAATTAATCAAAGTAGTTGTTCTCAACCTAATTGGAATCACCTGGAGAGCTTTAGATAGCACTGGTGCCTGAGTCCCTCCCCCAGAGATTCTGATGTAATTGGTCTGGAATAGAACCTGCACATTTTTTTTAAAGCTACCCATGTGATTCTAATGTGCAGTTAAGGTTGAGAAACACTAAATATACAACCTAGCCCATTGCATGGTATTGAGAAGGCATGCCAAAATTTTAACTAGGATGATGATGGTAATGATGATGATAAAGGTGATAAATTTCAGCTACAAAATACAGGCAGTGAAACTGACCTAGTGTAATTATTCCTTTACAGAACTCAAGAGAGAAAGAAGCCACTTAGCATGGAGATTACAGAAACTTATTACATTATTTCGTAACTCTTAACTTCTAATCTTCTATATAGCCTATGAGATAAATATCACATTGATTTCAGAAGTGAAAATTACTCAGAAAGTTCAATTGCTTTGTAAAGGTGACAGATTCAGGAGTAACTAAAAACCAGAATGCAAATTTAAATCTCTTTATTCCAAGTTCAATACTGCTTATATTAATGCCATAGTTGTCTATAGGGGGCAGAGGTAGAGTTGTCCTTCATAGAATTACAGGAAATCTTCTAAGCTTGGAGAGTACTCCTGAAATCATGTGATGATTGGAGTAAAGGGTATAGTTATTGCAGTCACTAATGATCTCATTAGCTTGTGAGTAGTTTGAAGCCAAAGACTGTTTTGTTCATCATTACATATCTAATGATTTGCACAGTAACTGGCACTTAATTAGTGTTCAATAAATGTTTGTTGAATGAATATTAGAAAAATCACTTTCAACAATTTAAGGAAAATTAAAAACAAAACAATGTCAGTATCTGAGAATAAAAACTCTATGTGCATTATTTTCAATTAAAATTAATGGTCATAAGAATTTATTACAAGTGTATCAAACAAGAATGCTTGAAGCAGAAAACAGAACTTATTGCTTCCTCCTTCTCTCTCTCTTTCATACATACACACACACACACACACACACACACAAAACTAATTCAAAGAGTATTATTTAATATAGAAAGGCATTCCTTATGTATAATGATTTTAAAATTATTTAATAAAATTTATATTTTATTAGAACATATCCATGATGCCCTCCCCATTTAAAATAAAGTTGATTGAAATCAGATATGTAAGTTTTTTTTTTAATTCAAAATATTACCTAAGGTTTGCCCACATACAGAAAATAAAAATCAATACAACTGCCTACATAGATGGGATAAAAATATTATTAGATGGCAGAGATTAGAAAAACTTTTGATGGAAATGAAAAGTAAGTAAGAAGCAAACTCATTATTCCAAAGAAATAATTTGCTACCTACAGTAAATGCTAAAAATGTACCACATATATCACAGTAATTACACATCGCTTCACTGGCTTTATTGATGTGATACATTTACATGGTGGTCACTTACTGCCTCTCATGAGATACCCTGAGATAGATCATTTTCTAGTGAATGGTGATAAAATGATTCAGATATTTCAGAAATTATATTTCAGAATATAATAGTAGTGTTTTTTGAGGGCAAGGGGAGGGTGAATCATAATGTTCTATCTTCCACTTAGAGATAGGTATTTAGTAACCTGAATAGTTCACACAATGTCATATGACTTTTAAAAGCCACATCACCTTGAGGTGGTTGGGGGTGGTTGAGGATGGTTGGGGACAGGAGGAGAGCTGAGGGGCACTTCATGGAGAAGGAGGACTAAGTTTGGCTTGGAGGCAGCAAATAATTTGACCAGGAGAAGAAAATGGGTTGGGAATTCCAAAATGTAGGAAAATGATCAAAACTCTGGAATAAGTTATAAAGAGAAAAAAAACAAGGAGATCAGATTAGCCAGAGCTGAAGGTTTGTTGAAAAAAAGAGTGGGAGTCAGTCTTAAGAAGTTGAGTTAGGACCAGGTAGAGGAGGCTTTCAAAGGAGAGGCTCAAGAAATTTGATTTTATGCTGACTGCCAATTAGAAACTTGAATGACACAGGATAGACTAAATTATGCTGAGATTGAAAACAAAAATCTTAATTGCTTTAAAAAAAGTTGAACTCTGGTTCCTGCTACATATTCACTTCAAGTTGGTGAGGGGTTTTCTTTGTGCTTCCGCACCTAGGGAATAAGTGTTAACCATCTGAAAGGTCTCTGCCATCTAAAATGCCACATGGAAGGGGATCAAGAAAAAAGTTATGCACACACATAGGCTCTACAGTTACCCCTTAGAAGTGACATCTATTCTACCATCATTTCATTGGCCATATAGTCATGTCTAATTCCATAAAAGTCAAGAAGGATAATCCTACTGTCTGGAGTACCAGAAATACTGATGAAGAGCCCTAATAACCAGCCTGATGGCTTTGCTCAAGTATATTATGTTAGTCATTAAAAATTGGTTTAGGAACAGCACTTGGTTGTGGAGTGCAAACAGATGGAAAGGACAGAGCTGGAGTTAGGGAAGCTGGTTATCACAATTGTGTAGGTGTAGCAATGAAAACCTAAACTGAGGAAAAGAAAGGAAGCACAACCATGAAAGACCCTGTGAAGGAACATACAAGAATGACCTGTTAACTGAGTGTGGAGGAAGGGCCAATCTTGAAGGTGATTAAAAGATTTCAAGTTTAAAATAAAATGATGCTTCTCTTAAAAGATCAAGGAAGAGGCAGTTTGGGGAACAAGAGGAATTCAGTTTTATATATAAGTATTTTTCAGGTGGAAGTTCAGGGAGGAAGCAAGACTGTGCAGCTGGAGAGTTTGAGGTGCAAGATAGTCTCAACTGGAAGCTCCAGCTGACCCGTGGGAAGTTCTGAAAAATGGATGCTGCCCTCAGAACTGTCCTGAGTCAAGGTTAGAAAGCTGGGCCTTTAAATCTATAAGAGGTGTGACCACAGGGCAAGGTGGCTGTCTTGGTTGAGATAATTCCTGGAGAGGACTGACTGCTGGCAGTACTCCTGGCAGCTGGGATGACAAGCCCCTCTTTTCTGAAGGGGCTTTGGAGCAGCACATCACAGTATTGTTACAATTACAGATGCCTAGATTTAGCATATGTGAAGATAAGAGACAACACCTGAGAAAAAACATTTAGAATGCCCTAAGAGAATATAAATATTTCGTGAGGTAAACCATTTTCTTAGGGTTGGTATTCCCATAGGTTAACCTTTCACTGATCTGAGCTGACCCTATGTATAATTCACAAGCATGACATTCCTTGGGGAAAAAATCATAGACCATGGCCTCCCCGTCAGGCAGCCTGAGAAGTATATGGGGATTCAAGCTATCAAAACTTCTTGTTATCTTAATAGCTCACTCAGGTTTTACCTCTGAGATTTTCATCTAGCACCTACATAATCTGAAGAATAACAGGCTGGTCATATTAAAATCTGAGGGACATGGTTTCATTTCTTGGGTGATTTAATTACTGTCTGGTGTTTAATTGAGAATTCAGGCAGTGAAGAATTGTTAAAATTGGTGAGGAATCTTTGTTATGACTGCTCAAATGTGAGGTGTGCCCATCAATCCCAGGAGGGGATCAAAAAATCTAGAGGCAGAATTTGCTTAAAGAACAAGGGAGAAGGATCTTTTAGGTTAATTGACAAGGTAAGGGACATACAACTAAACACAAAAAGAAACAAATGTTTCTATAAAATATATCAAGCCAGCTTGTATTATTTATTTTCATTTCTGTACAAATTTGTTTGTGTGTATCAAGACAGAAAAAAACTATAGATGGATATCTACTCATGTATATCAACTGAATATATATGTTCACTTAATGATATATCAAGTGAACAAAAGCAAAAACAAGTTAAAAGGAAATGCATAGATTATGCTACTACTCTGATAATAAAATAATCAACCAACCAAAACTACATTTTTTGCATTTATGTACTTGTATTCCTTTGTGTGAACAAATAGAAAAGCAAAATTAGCGAGTTATGAGAATAGGAATGAAAGGAATGTGTGATAATTGGCATTTTTATCACATCTTTGTTGTATATTGTTTCACCATTTACAATAAGGAAGTACTTGTGTTGTAAGTTGAAGAATGTATGAAGCGATTCACACAAACGAATAAAGATATAGCAACACTTGAATCCTATTCTTAAAGTCAGGATTTTAGTGTTGCTTTTTTAAAAGCAAATATGGGAGCCAATTAGCAGAACCAAAACACCTGTCAGGAGCTTGATGTGCAAAAAGAAGCGTATATGTTACAGGAGTAAATACCGGCTCTTTTGCCTATAGCAAGCAATATAATCTTCATCTAAGTAGCAATCTGAGCTAATTAGCCTGTGTTTTTTTTTTTTTTAAACCAGAAATGGTACAATGACCAGAGAAAAATAATTAAAGAATGAGTTCATGAACTGCCAGGGTCAGTTTGGATGAAAGATATTTGTTTTAGATCTTTCCTCATAAAGTACTAGTTCAGTAAATGTTGCTCTATAGGAGACGTGTAAAGATTTTTAAAAGAATGTAGTGTTATTAGAAAAATATGAAAAAGGAGCTTTTCCAGATGGGAAATTCTAATGGAGAAAGAAAATTATATTTGCTAGTAGAAAAATCAAAGATACTGGATTAACTGATGATTTACAATGGATTAATTTAAAAGACGCTAGAGGATCACTGTTAAAATTCCTTTAAAAGATTCACAAGAGGGTTGTATCTTGTAAATGGGAAAACTGAACACCAGAAAGATTTCTAGATTATGAATTATCGCAAGATCTTTAAATATATTAAAATAGATTAAAATCAAATAAACCACATACAGAGAACTCCACCAAATTTCTTCTAGTACTCAGAAAACTTCACAATATTTTTAAATTTCCCCCAAATATCAGTTTTCATAGTTTGCAGCTTAATTCAATGTGAAAGTTTTCTTTCAAAAGTGAATTGCGCATAATCACATTCCATAGAGCTTGCTATATAAAAAATATCTACAAAATTCAGTTCTATCTTATTTACCTGGTTCTTACCTAGCCAGACCTCCAGTTTGGATGGATTTAGTGTACAAGTAAACCTATTTTCTTAAAAATGAGGCCAATACATAAGAAGAAAATTCTATTAGGGAAAAGTACCTATAATCTTAGCTGAATGATCTAAAAAAAAATTACATCCACTTTTCATGAAATGAAAACCACAGGACTTCATAAATTCTTCCTTTGTAGAGGACAACTTGGTGTATCTGAAAGCATGATCCATCTGTACAATATATAAAAACAGCTCGGAACAGGCCGTGCAAGCCAGCCAAGGCAGGCAGAGATCCCACTGTGCAAACCCGAATCCCGTGCAGACAATTCCAAGATTATTTATTGCACCTTGGTGTTACAGGGAATGAAGGCGACTAATTGTGCATAATCATTTTTCAAATGGCTTCCACATCAAAAATATCCATTAAAGTCAGCACTACATGATTTTTCTGGCTCCCAGTCTCTCCAAGCCTTTAGTTTATGTTGATTTGTTTTTCATGCAACCAACTGAGTCTGCAATGTGCCAAGCACTTTGCTAGGCGCACTCACATGCATTATATAATTCAGTCTCTAACACAGTCCATCCACACAGGTTATGCCTTCTCCCATGTTATGGCTGAATAAACTGAGGGCAGGGAACATTCAGCAACTGGTCCAAGGTCACACAACTAATTAATGATGAAGTGGGGGTTAGTTAGAGGCTCAGGAAGTCTGACTTCAAAGGCTAGTGTATTTCCACCATCATGCTGTCTCCAGGGAGTTTCTGTTCAAGACATCTTTCCTTTTATGTATTAAAAAAATCAGAATTATCAGGCTGAAGTCCTAGCTTCTCTTTATTCTTATTCGGGAGATGGATGGACTAATTATCCTAATATGAACAGTTAATTAAACCACTGTTGATTCAATGAAGACACAGAGATACTTTATAGAATGAAAAAACTCACTCTATTTAGTCACTTTAAAAAAGAATTCTACAAATATGCATGTATGTGTAATTTTACATATGAAATCCTCCTCTCACTGAGGCACTACAAGTCACCTCTCTTCACCAGCAAACTCCATGTTCACCCTCCAGCACTTGGGAATAGGTGGTTGGCTTTTTGAAGTACACTATTTCTTTTGATATCCCTCTCTCCCTCTTTTACTTCTCCTCTTCTCCTCAGGGAACTATGTCCCATGTTAACAATCTGGTAAATATCCTTCTGCACTTTCATCCATGTTCATTTATTTACATGAAATTCACACATGCATGAATATTCATACCTACCGTTATATAATACCTATAAATAGAGGAAGGTATGTCTTTCTTTTACAAAAGAAGGATCATATCAAGCCTACGTTTCTCCATCTTGCTTTTCTCACTCAACAATCCCTCAGGCAAACTCCTCCAAGTTAACTAGCTTACTCTTTGATTCATTATTTTTGTTGGTTTCATGATATTTACCAATGGTGTAACAACCATCTATACATGCTCATTTTTATTTGTTGGTATTTTTATTTCTATGAAAGCGATTCCAGGAATTGAATTGCTAAGATACAGTCTGTGTAGTAGTAATTTTAATAGACATTGTCAGATGGTTTTCAAAGAAGGTCTTAGCCTTCACAAAACCAGCTACAATGTATGAAAGTACCCTTTCCTCTGCATTCCTGGCAGGAACAGTTCTTGAGTTTTGCCAGGTGGATGGGAATAAAGTGATATCTCACTATTACCTTAATTTGCATGTTCCTTGCTATCAGTGTATCTGGACATATTTTCACAAATTTTTGGCCACGTGGATTTAGCATTTGCTCATTTTTTTTTGTTAAGATTTTATTTATTTATTTGACAGAGAGAGACACAGCAAGAGAGGGAACACAAGCAGGGGGAGTGGGAGAGGGAGAAGCAGGCTTCCGGAAGGCAGGTGCTTAACTGACCGAGTCACCCAGGCACCCAGTCTTTGCTCATTTTCTATGAAATTTTTCTTCATCTTGTTCTATAAGGACCTTCATATATTCTGGAGATCAACACTTTGTTCAATAAAGATATGTGTCCTTGTTTTGTTTTGTTTATTGCAAAATATCAATTTTCTTTCAGGCTTTGTCATTTATCAAACATAAACTAAGTGTAACATGAAATAAGAAAGAACTATGAAAACACAAGAGTATGGTAACGTCTGTCCCGTAGAGACTCAGCTATTAGAGGCTAATAGGATAATATTGTATGCATACATGGTGTTACTCAACATTGCCAAGTGTGATCTATGATGACAAGTCAAAAATGTGGGAGAAGCAGTTGGTGATACATGGTCTCATACTAGAAGGATTGAACACAGTGCAGAGTATAATGTGAAGAGTAAACTCTGGAGCAAGGGGGACTGGCATAGCCCTTGAAATGAGATTAGATGATTAACATCAGAATTTAGGAGCTTTGGGTATTTTAGCATCCAAACAGATTTCTCTCATTTTGTTGATATAGGAAAAATAAAATACTTTTCATAATAAGATCATAGTTAATAACTGATACCAACTATCAATAAATGCATAATTTTAAGATAATATTCAACAACAATGGCGTAATTATTTATATTTTGGTCCTAAATCTGTTTGTTCATGTTTTTCCTGGATTATGAGAATATTGCCTTAAAAATCTATTTTATAACATTAAAAAAATCAACCTAAGCCCGGCATCTCTCTGAATGGTTAGATACAACTGGTTTCCACTCATTCCTTTTAAAATTCTATAATATATGGGACTAGGAGAGAACAAGATTCAAGTTTGGTTTTTGTTTTCATTCCTTTTCACTTGTGATGTGTGACGACTGATGCCAATTGGTAGTAGAGGTATTCCATCATCACGCCATTAATAGATCTCACCAGAACAAGGTTTCATTACTGTGGATATTGGATAAGGCCCTGCCAGAAGGCCTTCAATACCCTAAGGAAAAGATGTGCTAAGTCCCCACATTAGGTACAGAAGTCTTGGGGCAAAAATTTGAGGGTTTATACTGGGTTCGAGGAACCTTGATCAAGATATTTCCCTAGGGTGACAAACCCATAATTGCACTTATCAGCTTTAGGCTGCCTTGATTAATGCAACCTTCTGTGACTTATCACCCAGACTATTTTAAAACAGGTGCTCTCCTCTTTGTAATAGACTGGAGATTTTCAGGAATTACAATGCAGGCTTGTTTCATTTGCTTGTTCTGGGAAATTTGCTGAGAACACATTACAAGCAAACATATCCAGTCATTTTGTAGAGACCTGGGATTAGATGATGTCCGACTGGAATGTTTTCTACCCAATCTTCTTCATGTTTTAAAAGAAAGTTTCTGCCCTGGTCTCATGATGCCCTCCTACCACCACACAACTATGCATACTACTTTGGATCCCAGATTTTTCAATCCTTGGGCAATTTCTTGGATCCAGGAAACTTATCTAGTGAGTAAGAATCAAAATGGTAGCCTGCTAAAAGCTTGACCAAAAAATCACACATACACACATACACATACGATTCTGGTGCTCCTTTATGAAACATTATAAGCTAGGGAAGAATATACTATGCATCTCAGCTAAATGTTATTATACATGGTATACACCCATGCACACCAATTTTACCTTTTACATTGTCTGGACTCAACTCAGATATCAAATTCTAATGCACTACTTTATAGTTTTGTCAAGCATATTTCTATAGGTCAGTAGCACATCGCAGTGGGTGACTGAGGTCCCAGGTTGTAAACCTGGCCCCTATGCTCCTGGCTAGATGACCTTGAGAAAACTACTTAAGCTCACCGTGCCTAAATTACCTCATCTGTGAAATGGAATTAACAACCATCTATTTCACAAGATTAGTCAGAAGATTAAGTGTTAAAAAGATATGCAGAGAGCTTTCCCTATTTTATTTATTTATTTATTTATTTTTAAACTGGATACTACATAACCTCTGGAGGGACAACTGTCTTAAATATGAAGCACTTTATATTCACTAAGTGCCAATTAAAAAGCAACTAAATTGGGGGGCACCTGGTGGTTCAGGCAGTAGAGCATGCAACTCTTGATTTCAGGGGTGTAAGTTCAAGGCCCACGTTGAGTGTAGAAATTACTTAAAAATAAACCTTTTTTTAAAAAAAACAAACAGAGCAGCTAACGTTGGTTCTTATCTATTCATTAGAGCAGTCAGATGGATAATACTTACCAGTGCTATAGTACTGACTAATCCATAATCTCGGAAGTAAAAACATTTATTTTTTTCTTTAATTTGTAAAGAACTGCTTTGCTCAACCTAGGCTGCCGTTAGATGTACTCATTTCTCATTAGGGAAGAGAGAAGCTTAGAATTAATTAGACTCACTACATCACTAGGTATCTTTACATTGTAACCTGTCTCCTTGGACAAAGAGAGGAAAGAAGAGAAACGGGGAACATGGGGTGTGAGTTGGGGGAGAGACTGAAAGAGCCAACAAACCTGAAGCAAATCTGAGGGTCCTGGAAAGCGAGATGAGCTAAGCAAAGATGAAATTCTCTTCTCATTGTGAGGGAAGAATGTAAACATTTAATGGCTCAAGTTGGCCCAGTTCTGGGGTTTGTATGCAAGCTACAGTTTGGTTCTGTAGGCCAGTCATTCTCAAACTTGCAGCATACCAGAATCTGCAAGAGCTTAAAAATACAGCTTCTTTTTTGTTTGTTTTTTTTTGTTTAAAGATTTTCTTTACTTCAGAGGGAGAGAGAGCACGTGTGAACAGGAATGGGAGGGGCAGAGAGAGAAATAGGCTCCCTGCTGAGCAGGGAGACCAACTAGGGGCCCAGGACACTGGGATCTTGACCTGAGCCAAAGGCAGACGTTTAACCAACTGAGCCGTCCAGATGCCCCTAAAAATACAGCTTCTTGAACCCCACCCAGACCTACAGAATCAGTATCTCCGAGGATATGGCCCTGAAATACATATTTAGAAAAAGTAGTAGTTCTTATGTACAACTGTATTTGAGAATTGAGAACCAATGAACTTATTTTTTAATACGCTTTTAAAATTCTGGAATAACTTGGGACTGACCAAAAAGTCACAAAAATAGTAAAAAGTTCCTACACACCTTTCATTGTTTCCAGTAATGTTAAAATCTTACATAATAACCATGGTACATGTCTCAAAACCAAGAAATTAACAACGGTAAAGTACTATTCTATTAACTAATCTGCAGACTTTGTTCAGCTTTCGCCACTTTTCCCACTAATGTCCTTAAAAAAAATTCTAGAATCCCAGTCAGATACCATAATGCTTTAGTCTTCATGTCTCCACAGTTCTCAGTTTTTCCTTTTTATTCATGACTTTGAGAACTATGAAGAGTGCTGGTCAGCTACTTTGTTAACTGTCCTTCTGTGATGTCTTTCTTTGATTTAAACTGGGGCTATGGGTTTTGAAGAAGGAACCCACAGAAGTGAAGTGCTCTTTTTATCCCATCATACAGAGGCACATAGTAACAACATGACTTATCCCTGGTGATGTGTAACTTCGATCACCTGGTTAAGGCAGTGTCTGCCAGATCACTTTACCGTAAATTTAGTATTTTTTTCATTTCTATACCCTGTTCTTTAGAAGTGAGTCAGGAATTGGGTGGTTGTGTGCGCATGTGTGATAGGGAGGATGGATTAAGCTCTACCTTGTGCTGGAAGAAAATCAGTAAAGATTTTTGAACAAAGCACTCCTTCCAGAAAATTGATATGTCAAGATGTACTAAAGGGGGAAGAGACTGGCTGAAAGATGAGTTAGAAAATGTAAAGCCTGAAGAGATTAGAACCTGAGCAAAAGCAGAGACCCTGGTGGAATACACAAGCTATAATACACTGTGGAAGAGAAAGAACCCTGATTAGAAATGGGGGAAAAGTGAGAAAGGAAACCTGAGATATATTGACATTTTTAACTGAGTACCTAGGAAAAGGGGGATACAAGAAAAAACAGAAAAGGTAGACACGTTAGCTTTGGGACATACAGACTTTGAAGTCCCTGTGGGCATCTACATGGACATGTTGGACAAGCAGTTAGAAATGAAATCACAAAACAATTTACCTCCTCCGGGCATTTGATGCCTTCTAGGACCCATTCTATGGCATGTGGTTGCTCTTTCCTGCTCTCTAATCATACCTCTAAGAAAACTGTTCACTACTAAAGGCAAGGCTCAGGTGACATGTTAGGAGCATTGGTGAAGGTCAGAGGAAAAATCCTCAGAGAATAGATTTGGATCATTCCTTCTATCCCATAAATGAGGCTTGGCATTTGCTCAGTAATCACCACCTCACTGTAAAAATAATGAATCTATCTTCATTGTGAAAATTTGGGGCCTATAATTAATGAGTACAATTACCTTATGGATTGAACATTCAGTGTTTTTCATTACCTATTCCAAGAGATAATCCGAAGATATTTGAGATCTAGCATTTTCAGCTTGGGGAATGGTGATAGACAAGGAAACTCTCATTAGCATTTCCATTTTGCATTTCAAATGGAAGGGGTGTGTGTTAAAAAACTGAGCCTGCTCAAGCTTTAAAGCATTCCTTAATTATATGTTTGGTAATGTCTGAAAGGCAGAGGAGTCCCTGAAAAAAAAAAAAAAAAGAAGAAGAAGAAGAAGAAGAGTGTTGAGTAAATATCTATCCCTTTTGAGGGTGGATGGGAACAAGGAATCTTTAAATCTCAAGGTGAAAGAAGGCTACAAAGGTGATTTATTCATTCCCATCTTTTTGGCTTGGTGAGGATGGGAGAGACGTGAGGGCAGGAAAGAGGTGGAAAGCTATGAAAAGTGTCCAAGAGTGGGCTCTGGGCTCTGTCCTCTTTCAAATATCCATCTTGGTAGAAGACCCACACCCTTCCTGGCAGGCTGTCCCAGTATCTACTGGCTGGCCTTCGGAATTTATTTCTCCCGTATCACCTAAATATTTCAGAGCTATCCTTTTGTGCTATTAATGATAAGCCACTTATAAAGACCAGTTTAATTTCTAAAGATATAGTGCAAAATATGAGTGGAAGTTATCAGATACACAGACTTTGAGAAACGTTTTCTTATTTTCATTCTTTTTGTTTTATGCTAACTTCATTTTTGCTTCTTTCTCCCTTTTCATTGATCACCTTGTTTCTCATTTACAGTATTACTTTCTGTTTGTGTCAATAGCTAAAATGATATCCATTTCAGAGTCTTTAGCATATGTTTTGGTGATTTTAGAAATTAAAGTAGGTGTCTGGTTGGCTTCTTACTAGAAATGTCTAATATTAGAGTTCTACTTGCCATTACAAAACTTTGCCTAGATGAAAAGCAAACTGACTTTATCCGGTTATCCTATATGGATCTTACTCCCACATTCTCTTGTTCTTATGGACTTAACCTACCACGCACTCCATGCTCACTAGCCAACATAGGGAATTTCATATTTTGTGTTTTTCTCGTGCTTTTCATTTTCATTTTCACTTGTTATTACCTTTTATTCCCTTTCCTTGACCCTTTCTGGGGTGATTATTAAGCCATGATTCTGTCCTTACTCAGCGGCAGAACGTACGTAACCTGCTATCTTCTTCTCACAAATTCCTCAGTGATTAAAAAGGAAAAGGACAATTGAAAAAGAGAGTGTCCGAAGGATTGTTCTTTCATTCTCCACCCGTGATTATTAATCCTTTTGCAGCCATGGACCCCTTTGAGAATCTGCTGAAAACTAGAAAGATTTCTTCAGAAAAATGCACACAATTGCCCACATTATCCAAATCCGAGTATGTGGATTCCCTGACACAAGGTTAGACCCTTCTTTTCCAGGTGAGCTACATTACATCTTGAATTAAGACAGCCAGTTTAGAAATCATTGTCCCTGAACAACTCTAGAACTGATCTTACTGAGTCACCTCCTAACATGAAGCCTATTAAGCACAATGGGAACATCTTTTTTTTTTTTTTTTAATTAACATGTAACATATTATTTGTTTCAGGGGTGCAGGTCTGTGATTCAACAATGAGAACATCTTAAGAATGACGTTGGAGAAGAGATATGGTTGAGGGGTGTGTCCACTGAGTCACACCTCCCTCAGCTTCGGAAATTCCTTTTTGTTTTACTACCAGGACACCTATGCCAGGCTCATTCCCACTTAGAAACTCTGCTGCTTGCCTTTGTGTTCCTTCAGAGATCTGCCGGGTTAAAACCCTCAACTCCTTGAGGGCTCACTTCAACTGCCACTTTCTCAGTGAGGCCGTTCTATTTTAAAATTGCCAACCTCAGCACAACCCCCAGTCTCTCTTCCTTGCTTTACTTTCCCTCAAAACACTTGCCAAATCTAGAATACTATGTAGTTTACTTATATTGTCCATTGCCTGTCTCCTCCCATTGAATGTGAGCTTATGCTGTTTTGTTCATTGATCTCTCCCCAGCTACTAGAATAGGCACTTGGCACACAGGAGGTGCTCCAATATTTGCTGAATGAGTAAATGGACAAGAGATGAGTGTATCCTTCTTTGCACTGCCTCCCAGAAAGCTCAGGATAAAATTTTCAGTTGACTGATACGACAGGTACAGAACTTTGTGGTATGCATTTTCTATATTCTCTTTACTTCTGACTTCATCTGACTTTTTCCTACCCTGTTATGCCCTTCCATGACCATGACCCCCTCTCTAATTCTCACAGTGGGAGGTAATTTCACCTTCTTCTGAAAAGCAAATGAATTAATATTCACTGAAATCATAAAATGTAAAGTAACTGATTGAGGAAATGAAGTAAGGGAACTAGCACTTGTTAAATTCCTGTAACACACCAGAATGTTTATAAATTACCTTATTGCTTGCACCAATTCTATGAGATTTTTGTTGTGACTCTCAACTGAGAAGACATAAACAAATGTTGAATAACTGGCCCTGACTCACACACTAGAAAGTGGCAAAGAGAGTTAGAAATTTGAGTTTGTTTAGTTTCAAAATCCATATTTTTTATTACACCTAGCTTGGCACTTTGGCCTTAATAGCATTTGCCTCTCATAAAGGGAAAAAAACAAATAGGCCTTTTACCTTTAAAAATAGAAATGCTTATCAGTGTTGGTATTAATTTTGGATTTTAGCATGTTTTATCACTGAAGGAATAACTTTGCAAGCCAATTGTTACTTCTTTGCAACAATTTTTCTCTACACTGTTTGCCATCTTTCAAGAAGTAGTGTAACTTTAAAGAATGAAAAAGGGTTGGGGCGCCTGGATGGCTCCGTTGGTTAAGCATCTGCCTTCCGGTGGTTGAGCGTCTGCCTTCCGCTGGGGTCATGGTCCTGGGATCCTGGGATCGAGCCTTGCACTGGGCTCCCTGCCCAGCAGAGAGTCTGTTCTCTCTCTGTCCCTCATTCTTCCCCCACCCCCCCAAATAAATAGAATCTTTAAAATAAAAAGGAAAAGTGTAATGGAAGAAACTATTGCTTCAGCATTTGGAGCTACAGATACAGATACACTGGGCAGACTGTATTGTTCCCAGATTCCTTAAATTTGTATGTGCATCGAAAATTATCAGCAAGTTGAGTAGCATGTCTCATGGAAAAATAATTCAAATGGATGAAGTTACTATACCCAGTAATAAATACAAATTCAATTAAGCGTTTTACTGAATTCAGAGTAGTTTTGGGACCTTGAGTATTGTTCCTTGTTCAATGGATATTTAAAGTATACTAATAACACAGACACAACCAAGAATTTTCTTTTCTTTTCTTTTACTTTACTTTACTTTATTTTATGCTATTTTAATTTAGAAGTGGTTTTAGTGTTGATAAAGGTTGGGGACTCCTCAAATAAAAATAAATAAGTAAAAGGAATTTTGCTCCATGCGGTTTTCTGAAATAAACTGAATTTCCTTTCGCACTGCATTGCATTTTATCTCTGGAAACATTTTGAAGTACATGGTGGATTTAATCCCATTAATCTCTGGAAATATGATGAGTGGTTCACTTTCTGATTTTCATAATCAGCTGTTGTAGCTGTAAGATACTATTGCCTTATAGGGACATCTGCTGGTGGATACATAAAGGTCTGGAACAATAAAACACTGTCTTCTCCGGGTTTGCCAGGGCATCACTCTCAGCCTGCAGCCTCCCTCCTATGCATCTGCTTCAGATAGTGCATGGTTGTTAAAATTCTAAATATTCTATCATTTCACGGTCCAATCATTCTCAGGACACATAAAACTTGCCTTTGTTACACATGTGTCTTGTTCCCACAACAGAGTCACACATGTATTTAATTTTTTTTCCAGACTGACCATATATTATCCTGAAAACTTCAGGCTTTCTGGAGGCTCGGGCGCTTCAGGCAGATGGCCTGGAAGTCGCAGCACTTGGAGTGAGCGCTCCCCCCAACAGGTCGCCACCTGCTCTGTTACCTGCCTGCTTCCAGAGCAGCCTGTGCATGTGAAGCCTGCAAGGGGCAGGGGGAGGGGAAGCCACTCTATTTCAGCTCCCAAGTTGCAAAAAAAAAAAAAAAAAAAAAGTAAAATAAATTTGATGTTGTTATAAACATCTTAAAATTCAGGCCTCTATTTTTTTTTTTTCACAAGAGGGGAGAAAGCATCTTAATCTGTTCGTTAAGCTGAAATGCTTCTCTTCCACTCAGCTACCAGGTTTCTCTGTAATAATTAGCTGCAGCTATTTAATTATCCCCTTTCACTTTAAAAATGATTACCTGATGAAAGCAAAGCAACCAGTAGTGCTATTTCTACTAACCTTAACCATGACCAGAGAAGGATGAAATAGTTTATTTTCTTTTGGTGTTGCACTGAACAAGGATTGCCTTCATACTCCGTCTATGGAAAGGCAGAACTGCTTTAAATCATATACCGTAGACTTAAAATTAAATTGCCCATAAAAGTCAATATTACCAACAGTACAGTGTAGCAGCTTATTCATGCCACTTCTTTAAACTCACCGCACATTAATGTGCTAATGTGATGGAAAATAAAGAATCGTCACGTGACTTCCCAGGACTTCTTTTGCTCTATTGTTTATATATGTATATTTTTAAAGTGAGTAGAAGATTGTTTCATCAGTTAAGGCATTCTCTGCCAAAAGAAACGACATAATCATTAACTAATTACAACTAAATAATAGCATTGCACATTTTGACAGGTTAACGCACATTCTGTTAAGAGTTGAAAGCTCAAGAAAGAGGATAATAAAACTACTCCTCTCACAAAATCCTTAAATGCCAGTATGGCAAATAAACTCTTCCAGGGCTTTCACCAACCATGTGTCTTTCTTTTCCCTCTTGCTTCTCATTGTATAAAAAGCATTTGAATTTGTATTAACATTCCAGACTAATTCACTAAGCAATCAACTCATTTTTATCAATTTTATCCAATCATAAATCATAGAATCTACTGACACTCACAGTTTCAACATGCTGAAATCATCATTTTGGCTGTTCCCCCTGCTACCAATGAAACAGCAAGATAGACATGGTGACTCTCAAATGTGAAAAGAATAAGGAAAACCAAGTCAAGAGAGGAAAACCAGTGTTTGCAAATGTAATCTAGTCCTTTCAAAAAGCCAAAACAAATGCAAAGACATGTGTGAAATGGCACGTTACCAATATTTTTTCTGAAGAGCTTCATAGCTAAATGGAAAAATAATTTTGGAAGGATTAATGCAAAATTAAATTGTCTAGTTTATGATTTCTTACACCATGATTCAAATATTTTGACTACAGCAGAGTGTTTCATTGTTCTCAATCCCCTCACACATATCCCACCAAAATTCTGCAAAGAATAGGAAAAGAAAACAACAACAGCAAAGAGAATGTCTTTCTAAACCTTGTCCTTTAGCAAGCACATAAGAGGGCACTTAAAGACTATGTTCCCCGGTATCATGGGTACTATAGACTGTTAAAGCCCATAGTGTGACTACAGAAGGAATTGGTACATGTTGAAGAGCATGAATGTAAAAATAGACTGTCTAGTGGGTTTTTAAAAAATCACTTCTTGTAGCTTGAGAAATTTCCCCCTTAATTCTATAATCATTGAAACTTAATAGTAGACTTATGAAGTTGACCAGTTTGCTGCTAGAGAAATGATGGAAGAAAGGGTACCTATCAAAGACTAGTAAGAGGTTTTGCACTACATTTTAGAAGCCAATTATAATGTAATAAAAGTAGCAAGTCATTTACTATATTTCCTTTTCATAACTTGGGTATGGAACAATAAAATCTGCTCAAAAAACGACAGTACATTTTTCTTGTAAGAGACAAATGAACCACTACTTAGCCTACATCAAAAGGGAGCTCAAAAGTAAAACATGTTAACATCAGAAGGTGGAATGAGATCCATGCATAAAAGGTTTGTATTAGTATTGCAAATGACAAAAAATGTAAAAAAAAAATTAAAATTATTTACCTTTCTAGTTCAGCACAAATGTCCTACAGCTAATTATCATGAGATATTGCCTGGAAATTAACCAGTCATGTTGTGTTTCTATCTCCAGATTTACAATTAGTAATGCTATTAATGTGGTTCCTGTACTTAGCGTTACTAATTATATTGCTATGAACTAATGGTGTTAAAAATAGCAATAGCCATCAACTACCAATTAATGCTTAATGAGAGCATATAAACCCTGGCATTGTAATGAATTTCAAAATTATTGTTGCTTGTGTTCCTCTTGTAATCGTGCAAAAATGGGTGTAACCAGTAACCACTGAAGTAGGGCATTGATTGAAAACAGTTACCACATCATTGCAGAAAAAAAATCAAGAAATAAAAGACTCCTTGAAGGAATATATATTCCACCTTAACATGAGAATACAACACACAGATTTTAGAGAGGAACATTTTCTAGTTACACAATATAAAAAACAGCTAAAACATAATTTGCAATGATGTTTCAAATCCAAGAATAAAAAAAGAAATGGTAAAAGTAAATTGGGAGAGGAGTTTTTATAGAAGAATCATTCAACAAATAATCTCTCCTAGAATTTACTTAAGGCAGAATATCCCAGAAGTTCAGCATGTACCAAAAGGCAGATGTAAAAGAGGAATACCTCTCCTCTTTGTGCTGGTAAGGTCATGATGTAGTAACAAACACTCGTCAGCAGCTTAACACATGAAAGTTTATTTCCTGCTTACATTTCATGCCCAGCACAATCACTTAAGGACTACTGTTTACTACAATGACTCAGGAGCTCAGGCCTAAAGATTCCATCTAGTCATATGTTTGTATTATCTCCAGAGGGAACTTGGAAAATTATGTCCTGCCTATTATTTATGCATAAGTGACATAGCATTTAAGACAATATTTCATGGGAGGAAACAAATCACCTAAGTTCAAAGTGATGAGGAATGGTACTCGGAGAGAAAATAACCAAAATATCTGTGTTAGTACTTTGGCACTGGTTTAATGACCAGAGCCATCAGGCTTTGTTTACGGAGAACTTCACTAGAGAACTGCCTGGTAAGGACTGGGGGGTGGGGGGATGCTGGTAGAACACCAAATATTTTCTTTGACCTTGTCACTACAAAAACCATTTCTCAAAATGGGCTAGTGGTGTTACCCTATTAGTACACAGCGTTGCAGCATATGAAATGCAAATTTATCTTTATTTGGAATTTATCTTCCCAACTTCCCAACTTCAGAAATCTTGGTAGCAGCCTTCTTAGCCCTTAGTCCTAGTCAAAATTATAGTGTATTTCAAGACAATGAAAGACCAGAAGCCACCATACAATGGAGCAAGAAAAGAAGTAACCTAACTAAAAGAGAGGCTAATGCTGTGCACGTGTATGTGAAGTGCATTCGCAGACCAGCACAAAGATCTGTTCAAGGTATCCACAGTAACAGTGGCAAGCAGACACCAAACAAAACTAAAGAAGACACAAAGAAGACTCACAGGACTCAACCACAATGTTTACATATCTCCACTTTGATGCAAGAGAAACATAAAAATGTAGTATCACTATTTATGCATCAGAGACAAGGGATGCCTCATAGCAAGCTGTCCAGAGAGGTCCAGGGTGGACTCCATTGGTCTTCCTTCAGCAGGGCCATCCTGGGTGTGCTTGCTCTCTTGGATCAAGAACCTCCAACAGTGCAGGGAACACCTTGAGATCAGGAGCGCAAAATGGAATCTTAGCTGGGTCTTATACCCACTCCACTGGTCAGGTAGGCACCTTATCGATGTGGCCAGCCCAAAGGAGAGCCCACAGGCATTGCACCCAAACCAGGTGCAAACCACCAATATTGTTTTATCAATAAATTAACTCACAAGCTGGTACAAACTTCCCTGAAACTTGTCTCAGAAGCAGTCCTGTTTCATGCATTGGCCAAGATCAGTGGCATGAAAGAATATCTCGTATAAAACAGCTAGGACAATATCAGGCCTGCTGGAAGTAACCCATACAGCACCATATGCAAACAGATTTCACAAAAACCTAAACATAATGAACTCAGAAGAACAACTATATTATTAACAGATTAATTTGCAATGTTGGGGCCTAAGTACAAATACACTTCTGGGTCAGATGGCATATCTAAATTCCTGAAGTTATTTTCAAACTGTATGCCACTCTAGTGCAGCCCCTATGGAAACATAATGACTGTCATTAAGTCCTTAAGAGACATAGCTACTAAAGAGGCTATGCTTTGGGCACACTTGTTCCAGTTACTATCCCTGTGTGCTAATATGGCACCACAACTTATAAGCTTAAAACAACCACTCATAGACTTACTGAAGTTGTACTTCAGGAATCTGGAAGTGCACCATGGCGGAGTAGATACACAGATACTCCATTATGTCTGGGGCCTCAGTTGGAAGGACTTGAAGGAACTGGAATCACCTCAAATTCTCCTTTGTTCATGGGACTGGTGGTTGATGCTGGGGGTTGGCTGAGACACCCACACTTCTCTTTGTGGTCACTTTTTCCCATCAGGCAGCTTTGGTTTCCATACAGTGTGCTTCAGGGTTCCAAAGCTGAAGGCCCAAAGAGACAGGCAGGAGAATTACCAGTCTCCTGGAAACTGGCCCAGCATGACTTCTGCTAAGCTCCATCGCTAAACAGTCTCAGGACCCAGATACAAAGGGATGGACTGGACCCAGACCTCATTTTTATGGAAGGTTACTCAGTATCTTGAATGGATTAAGAATTTTCTGAGGGTAACATTTGTCTTCTTGTTGGCTTCCAGTATTTATTCCAATGAACTGATTGGCTAGATGTTGCTCCTTCTTCTCTTTCTTATCTTTTGTGTGTCATCTACAACACTTAGCAGTTGGTTGATGGGCCACTCCATTCAGAAAAAAGAGCACTACTTTTTAGGCCAGGGTGTGTGTGTGTGTGTGTGTGTGTACACACACATATATATAATACATACATACTTGATCAAGAGAGTTTCTTTGTTTCTATTTTTTCTCAAATTTAAGCTTGAATCATTCAACACTTTTCAAGACAGAAGAAAATGATATACTCATATAAAATATTAATAATTCTATGATGATTAGTAATGAGATTAAGTACCTCCAACTTAAAATAAAAACATCAAATCTTGGAAATGGGAAAAAATCTATACAAGCAAACAAAAATATCAAAAACTTCAAGGAAATTTCTTTAAAACAAGGTAGAGGACCTATGAGAAAAGAGCTGTAAAATTTATTTTAAAAATGTTAAGCATGTGAAGAATGTAAGATATATATGTTACTACATATATAACAATTGGTATATTATGATTACAATAAAATTATATTGAAGTTGACAGAATTACACTAAAATCCAGACAGAAAAATAAAAATATAGACAATTTTTTCTCTTTTTTTAAGAATCTGGAGGCTCCTGGCTGGGTCAGTTGTTGGAGAGTGTGACTTTTGATTTCAGGGTCACGAGTTTGAGCTACATACTAGTATATAAATCACTTAAAAATAAATAAATAGGGGCACCTGAGTGGCTCAGTGGGTTAAAGCCTTTGCCTTTGGCTCAGGTCATGATCCCAGAGTCCCGGGATTGAGCCCCACATCCCCGCATCGGGCTCTCTGCTCAGCAGGGAGCCTGCTTCCCCCCCCCTCCACCCCTCTGCTTGCCTTTCTGCCTACTTGTGATCTCTGTCAAATAAATAAATAAAATCTTTAAATAAATAAATAAATATAAATATCTTTTAAAAAATTGAATCTGGGAGGGGATTGGAAGCATCTTAACAGATACCAAAGCATACTATAAAGCTATCATAATAAAATTCTAGTTGTGAGCACTTAAATAGCTAAATAAGTTCCTACAGCCAAATAAAGAATCCCCAAACACAAAATGACACCTTGGAAAACAGTAAATACTATAGATGACATTTTATTTCAGAAGTGTTATACTTGTTTATCCATATAGGATTAAAAAAATTCAGAGTCCCTACCTCAAACCATTTAAAAAAAATCCTCCAAATAGAATGAAGTTCAAACTATAGTTAAAACATTAGAAAAATATTAAGAAAAAAATTTTTCTTAGAATAAAGAAAAGCTTAAAGCAAATAATGAGACTAAAAAATAATAATAAAGGGGCGCCTGGGTGGCTCAGTGGGTTAAAGCCTCTGCCTTTGGCTCAGGTCATGATTCCAGGGTCCTGGGATCGAGCCTCACATCTGGCTCTCTGCTCAGCGGAGAGCCTGCTTCCTCCTCTCTCTCTCTCTCTCTCTCTCTGCCTACTTGTGATCTCTATCTGTCAGATAAATAAATAAAATCTTTAAAAAAATAATAATAATAATAAGGAAGAATATGTACGACTACATAAGAATTAAAAAGTACAGATCACAAAGCCATAGATAAAAATATTTGATATGCATATAATAAAAGTTTAATAGCTATAAAGTCAAACAAGTGTTTATAGATTGATAAGGAAAGATTCACAGAAGAACAAATGCACATGGGTAATAAGTATAAAATAAGATTCTCAATCTTACTAGTAATCAGAAAAATGCAGATTTGAATAATACAAAGTACCATTTTTCTCTGACTGATTAATGAAAATTAAAGAACTATAATATCTAGAATGAGTGAGTATTACTGGAAAGAGTGGAAGTTCATAAAACATCTTTATAAAATAATATAGCATTATAAACAAAAACAAGACATATACACACATTAATTGACCCAGCAGCTGCATTTATGGGATTCTATGCTAGAAACAGCAGTGCTGCTGTGCCCAAGGATATACAGAGGCAGGTGTTTACTGCAGTTTTGCTTGAGTGTCATAAATACTGGAAAATAACAACAAAAGCCATTATGTCCACTTATAGGAGAAGGTTGAATTGCTTCCAGAACATCCACACCATGGAATATTATATAGTTATTTGAAACAAAGTCAAAGCTCTGTATAATGACTTGTAAGGGTATCCACATTATATTAAATAAAAAGGTAGTTTCACAGTAATTTTTCTAGTAGGACTTCATATGGGCTTAACAAAAGAAGAGGAGAAAGAACATATGTAGATATATATAAGTAAGGTTTGTTATTAACTTAGACAATGAGGTGGAAGGATCACATTAAGGTTAGTCACATTTGAGGGGTGGGATGTGGGGGCTAACTGGACAGACCGGGAGGATTAGTGTTGTTTTCCCTTTATCTCTTATTTCTCTAAGCATGCATTGCTTTGTAATTAAACACAAAAAATCAAAACCAAAAAGAGATAGAGTACTTTGATCTCCATTTTAAAGGCAAGTTTACTTAACATGCTGTATTTATTCTAGTTTTTGCACAGATTCTTCTCATCCCAGGTTAATATTTGGGGGGGGGGAAAACCAAGTATTTCTGTCTTGCAACTATAAATCTTTTCCTCCATGTGCCCGGTAAAAATGAATTCAGCTGAAAACAACCAGTCTGACTTCTAACTGTATGTACAAACAAGATTTGTGCTCTTAAGAGTGAAGGGAAAGCAGATATTTTGGTATATTGGGTTAATAATGTATGTTCTTTAATTGGATTACTGAATACCCTATGTATAATGTACCCATTTTATATATAGCCTGGGCTTATTTTGCCTTTGTTTTGTGTTAGTACTCTGAGAAAAGTTGCCGATGCTTTCCTATCTCTTCTGATCTTCATGATAAGCAAAAGGCAGACAGAAGTTAATGGCCATCTATGGGGTATTCTGTTCTAAAGAAAATAAACGATCAGTAAAGGAGAAGTCCTCACAACTAGAAGGTAATTTCTAGGAAGCTATTATACTTAGAGATATGTGAGTGAGTGAGCAAGTGAGCAAGTGAGTGAGTGAGTTTCTCCTGGTGTGTTTCTCTAGGTTGGGTAACGTGGTTAAGTCTTCCATCCTGTAAGGCTCCAGAATAGACAATGTGATCTACACAGCTTTTGAGGCAATGAGAATCTGTCTTCACCACAGTTCATATCACAAATAAAAATAGTTCATCTCATCCTCAATGAATAGCTATACAAAACTGAACTAAAGAGTGTGTTATACACAAATAAAGTTGTCTTCTCTATGTAGTGAGTGGAGCTATTGGCCCAGGGAGAGTAAATATCTGTCATTGCCTTGGGTGCAGAGCAAGGAATCGAGGATTTGGTAGCTCCCCATTGTGAGAAGCTGAGAAAAGCAGATAACTGAGTAGTAGGTGAATTACTTATTCCGCTACTGATATCATCAAAATATAAAATTCAGGCTGACTAGTAAAAATGATACTAATCCAGGAGGAGTCACACAGGCCTGGAGTTTGGGCCAGCCGAGGGCTGCTCCTGGAGAAATGACCTCATTTTACATTTGGTCCTAGGAATGACTGAGGTAGGTGCTAAAGTTGTTTTGCTCTTCCATTGTGTGACAGGCAGGCATTTTGCCAGAGTCCCTTGCAGTCTGGAGGAGTTCTCGGGAGGATGTAAAATCTCTGAAACAGTGAGGCAGGGAGAGCTTCCAGCACCTGCCCACTGCCTCATCCCACACAGGTAGTTTCCGGAAGAGATGACTCCCTGTGGGGTCTCTGAGGGTCTGCAAAGCAGCTCTTCTCCCTGGAAGCATGCTGCGTTAATGCCTGCTCTACTTAATCTCTGCAAGAGTACCTTCATCTTGCATTAGTAAAGAATTGTATGTCTTTGGAATGTATCTGTTGGTGTCCTTCTGTCAATCACAATGCTCCTTGTGACAATACTGCATTTATGGTGGAAGCTTCAAAGAAAATATAAACAACATGGCTTATTTTCTAAGTAACCTGCACATATAGTGATTAATTTTTTTAAAGAATAGTTTGTTTTCTTCTTCTTCATTTTAAAGATTTGCTTCTTTATTTTAGAGAGAGAGGGCACATGTGCAGAGCATAAGCAGGGGGTAGGGATAGAGGGGCAGGGAGAGGGACAAACAGTCTCTGTGCTGAGTGGAGCCAAAGTGGGGATGATCCCACAACTCTGAGATCATGACCTGAGCCAAAAATCAAGAGTCGGACGCTCGATTGACTGAGCCACCCAGCTGCCCCAAAATTGTTTGTTTTCTAAGGTTAGTGATTAGCTAACAAAATTCCTGTATTCGTTCATACAAGCCAATAAAGTCATAGTGACAACTAGGATGATATTCAAAATACCTAACAATTAGTATGACTTTGGCATGGACCCTTCAGAACAGATGCCATCCACAAACAACTAGTACTGATCGGCAGAATTCAAATACAGTCCTATTTACAACTATCTGTGAATAATAAGTACAAAAATAAAAAATAGAAGCGTGCATCAATCAGTGACTAATATATGCACGTTTCTCTGGTAGGTTATTAAATAGCCAAAAGACATAGCAAAAAATAAATAAATAATGTATTGTGCTGAATTACTTGTTTCTTCCCCTCAGAATTTCTAATACAAATAGAACTTATGATGATAATGCACTGGCAGCACCTGAAAGAAATACAGCAGTACTGATGCACTTAAAATTTGGAATTAGAGTATTGTTAAACTTATTTATTTGTATATATATTTATTTATATCTCACCTTGTTTTATATAAACTTTGGAGACTACAAAATCTGATTAATAAGATCTTCACGGACAGCACTTAATAATTCTTGAAAACATTATGAGTAAAACATAGTAATGCTTGATACAAGTATATCTGCATTATACTGGGAAATATATTCTATTAATTAATACATTGATAAATGATCTAATTTAACTTATTAGTGTCCATTTAAAATTAATTCAAATTAAGTTTCTGGCAAAGTCAATAAAACATTTTTACAAATAGTCCATAATTTTCTTCAATCACGCTATACCCTTTATTTTCATCCACATTATTTTGCTTTACATCTAGCAAATATCTAACAAAATTTTAAGACTAAACCCATTTTGAATTTGATTTTGAATTTTGTAAATTTTGAATTTTTGAATTTACAAATTTTGAAAATTTATAAATTTTGAATTTACTTCCATCTGTGTTTCCCCCATAGATAAAAGTGAAAGATTATGGTTTAATCTCTAACTATATATTCCTTAACCTCTATTCACCACACAAACACAAACACTTATGCCAATTAAAATAATGGATTTTTTTATGTGACAAATTCCCACTAACTCCAGAATCACAGAACAATAATTTTTACTGTATGAAGAAGAGATTTCATCAAATAATTTGGTAGATCTATATAGTTGAATATTTTTATTGCATTTCTTTAGAAAATGCAACTGTTAGGTGTATTTTAAGTCCATGAGTCCAGCAACAAATTATCTATGTTACTAATATTATTGTCCTTCATTGTCCTTCATTTCAATTTTATCTTAATGAATTTGAATTTATGGTTATAATTTATTTTTATGTTGTTTCCTCATGTCTAATACTATAATATCTAATTCTCCTACTGATATTTCTAATTCCACATTATTTTGTAATTCATTATAATTCATCACAGAACCTGGTGTTTTCATCACCGGGGTATATCATATATGGATTTGTGGTCAAAGTAAGTCATTAAAATATATGCAGCTCTTAAAATATGTGTGGCTCTTCTTAATTAAAACAAAAAAGTTTACAAAGTTACATAAGTTGTTTAAATCCTTGAACATGAAGAAACATAGAAGATATACACTAGCACACTGAATAACTTTGGCATGCAACTGTCTTGAATTTAACCTTAGGAATTAGAGATCCATTTCCATTTATAATCCATATGTATGGATGTGGCAACAAATGTTCATGATCGGAGAGGCCATTATGTACATTATACTCATATTACACATTTACCTTTCAAATAAGTCAGTTATAAAGTAGGAATAATAACATGAGTAAATAAAACCTATACAAAATAATATAAAATATTTATTCATGTTTGCCAATAGTTCTAATCTCTATCTCACCATATTCTTCCTAAAATTGTTAATAAGTAGCAAAATGGACAGACTCAAAGGTCACACCCTCGCCTTGCCCAAGCTCTAGAGGAAGTGCTAATGAGCACAAAATTAGCCAAAAGTTGGCAGCAGTTAGAAGGAAGAGAAGCAGGGGGCCTGTGGACGATTCGCAAACTAATCAGCTTCTGAGTGATTGGAATTAGGCCACCATCATTTTAAACTTAGTTACACTCCAATATGCGATTCTCCCATGAGCAACTTTGCTAAAGACTGCATAATATATATTTCCAGTCCTCCCATGCAAATATGTCCACCTGTTAAGTCTGAAAGATATTATAATGATTTAAACAAAAGCCAGTGATGTAAAAATTCAAAAGCATACTTCTAGAGCACCTATTATGTGCCCGATATAACCAAAGTTCTAGGAATACTGAAGATGAACAAGATAAATTTTCTTTGTTCATGGCCCTTGTATACTGATGGAGAAGACTTAAAATAAACAAGTAAACAGGTGTTCCCTTGCCAATTATTCTACTGCTGAGCAAAATAACTGGAAATGGTGGTTATGGAAGCCACATTGAGTTGACTGAGAAGAAAACAGGGATACATAAATAAAGATGAGGAATATATACTCCTCGTTTTAGGAGCTCAAAGTTTAGAAGCTTAAAAAGGAGTTTCTTGTTCTAACCATGTATCCAGTGCAATATTTTCTTTACAACTTCTAGACAAGTTGCCCTTCTGATTGAAACTATTTTTCCCCACTCTCATCCATCCTCACTTACTAAAGAAATCTTCCTAAAATGTCCTTTGAATGTGCAATTGCCCTGCTCCGCAATCTATCACAAAAGAATCAGCTCCTTAGTGTGCACGGCTTCCAAGACCTTCTGTTTCTGGCTCAAAGTCGTACTCATTTTACTATACAACACAAACCTCTGGCTCATCAGGCAAACCTTCACATCTGCCATGTTCATTCCCATCCCAGGCTTCTATTGCTGACCTCCTGCCCTCTGTTTATTTCAGCTTAGCACATTTTTGGAGACTCAGCTTGAGTGCCATCTCTGGCTTTCCCTAACGTGGTGACACAGCAGAAAGAACAGAAGCTCTGGAGTCAAATTCCCAAAAGCCACTTTGCTTCCCTGATACATTCTTCATGTGTAAAATGGAGTGAAATAATTCCTACCTCACAAGGATATTAAGAAAAGAATACTGAGCCCACACTAATCTTTCATTTCTTCTAATTCCTCTAGCATTTATTGACAATGCTATTTTTATCTTTATTTTTGTCTGACAATATTGATGTTATTTGTTAAGTCTGGCACCCAACAAGCTTGGAAATCCTGAGACATAAGCAATGTTTCCCACCTCCTTTGTGTTTCTTGCTGCAGCGCTGGACAGACTGTAAGTGCTCAAAATGTATAAACTTGTAAATTGATTAAGCACAGAGATGACTACAAATAAATAAAGATAGCTGAAGAACTAATTTAGATGTTTTAGATATAGTATAGAACTGATTCTTCATAAGCATAACTGACTAGCCATGAAATGCAGAAACGACAGAATATAAACGCTAAGAGAAATAAAGTAATTTAAACAAAATAGAATATTTTACCAGAAATTTAAACAAAAACAAAGTCGCAGCAACAGAAAATGGATTGGTGATTGCCAGAGACAAGGGATGGGAGAGGAAGGGCACAAAATGAATAGTCAAAAGTAGTCAAAAGGTACAAATTTTCAGTTAAAAAAAAAAAGAAACTGGCGATGTAATGTACAGCATGATGACTATAGTTAATAACAAAATAGTATATATTTGAAAGTTCCTAAGAGAGTGGGTCTTCAAAATTCTCATTATAAGAAAAAAAATCATACCAGCATGCCTGATGGATATGAAGCAAACTTACTGTGGTAATCATTCCATAATATATACATATATCAAATCATTATGTTTTATACCCTAAACTAATACAATGTTATATGTCAAATATATTTCAAAACAAACAACAAAAAGATGACTGCTTAATTCACTAGGAGGCCAGTCTAATTTTGCTTTATAACATTCAAAGTACAGGACATTATATCACTTTTTAATTTGGAGAAATAGATAGAATATGACTCAGTTATAAGCTGCTATGGAAGGATGGAAATCAGTTTCAGTCATTTGCTGAGGTGTGGGAGGGAGGAGCCTTCTTGAGATGTAAAAAAAGACTCTCAGGGAGTTAGTAATGTCCCCCAAAGAAACCTGTTAAAGGTTGCAGCTTGGATGTTTTTCCTAGAACATTCATTCTCTTCACACTAACTTGATCATGGGATGGTCATTGAGATACTCATGTTGAGTCCACATAATGACCTCCCTCCAAAAATGAAATGTTAATATTCCCTAATATTTAATACCCAGACATTCAGGAAGAAGGAAAGTATTCATAGGAAAAGGATAAGAAGAAATAGGTTCAATGAACATTAACTTAATAAACATTAACCATTTTGACAGAAAGCTACACTAATCCAATACTGAGTTCTCACACTTAACCACAGATATACAGATTACAGTTGCTTGAAAATAATACAGTTTTCCTACAAAGGGCGGTTATCACTTCTACAAACACAAATCAAAAACTAGATAGCAAAACTCTTTATTTACACATTTAGAAAATAAACTAAACAAAGAAAAAAGTGTATTTAAAAAAATGTTTCTAGAAGAGAAGGAATATGTGTTTCGTGTTAAAGTATAACAACATCCACTTTCCTTCCTGCATAAAAGTCCGTGTGAGATGACCCACTCCCCATTCTCCTGGAATAAACCATATGTGTCTCGCATTTCATGTTTAGCAATTGAACACTAAAGACTAATGGTATTTTGAGATATTTTATTCAAATAGTGATCCAGAGAAGCCTGTATATAAATTGAAAAGGCATGATCTGGGATTCCTGCACAGCATCAAATACTAGTTTATATAATCAGGGGATCTGTTTTGTCTCTAGCTCAAATTAGATATTGCTTGACAAATATTTATCTGATTATGAGGTAAAATTCTACTTCATTTATGCTCGAATCCACCTCTCTATATATCAAAGAAATATATATTCAATAGACTTGAATTCATGAGAAATGTCCTACTTTTAGTGCCTCACCTGAACTCTCATAGCATTTCCCCAAAACTTTTAGGGCACTTATAATGTTATATTTAAAATAACTATTTATGAAAAATTCAATATAACATAGCTTCTATCAGTTTCTGGCTTGCAAGTAGGAGGATATGAGTTCAAATCCCGACTTTTTCATTTGCCAATTAAATTGCTTTAAAGAAGTTACTTAACATCTTTAAACCTTATCTTTATCCTTTGTTAATATTCATAGAACTGTTGAAAGAATTACTCAGTATATATTATGAACTGTTAAATTTAGCTACTTTCTGGCCCTAGAACTATAAACCTTAAGGCTATTAATAGAGTTGATTTTTATATCTGTCCTAGTATCTGGTAGAGTGCCTGACATATAATATAGATTCAATAAATACTATTTTTTAATAAATGCAAGTAAAATGGGAATTGAATGGTGGAATACAAAATGTTAAGGTATGCCTATACACTTGTAGAGTTTAACCCAAAAAAGCTTTTCAGGATGCCCTATTATTTTACATAGTTGGTGAGGAGGGAGGGAGAAAAAGAACTAATGAGATATCGGGTTCTACTATAAATTTATTTTGGAAATCTAGAAAAGATTGTACTGAATTTGAAGTCTACTCACATAATTTCAAATCTACTTATGTAGGTGTGTAAAAACCCTCCTATGTTGTTCTAGTGAAACAAATAATTAAATTTACTGCTTTCAGAATTCATCCAGGATGAAGGGAATAAAATGCTTTTTTTTAACCATATGAGAACGAAGGGCATAAAGTCACTATCTGAAGGAAATAAAACTATCCCAATAGTTTAGATCATAAAAAATTCTCACAGGGATTGAGTTGAGTTCTCAAGAAAAGACATAAAATGTTAAGATGAGAATTTTAATTAGTTCCTACACTAAAAAAGTAGAAATCACTTAACACATCATGTTCGAATAACTTTATTCACTCAACAGCTATTTTTTGTTAAGGCATTTCTGTAGACCCACCCTGTTCATAGAGTAGCTGCTAGCCACATGGGACTATTTAAATTTAAGTTTATACTGAATACAATTAAATACAATTTAAAATTTTAGTTTCTTAGTTACACTAGCCACATTTCAATTGCTTAAGAGCCACATGTGGCTGGTGGATATTTTACTGAATAGTGCAGAAAACATTTCTATCACTGCAGAAAGTCCTAGAGAAAAGAACATCCTTCTAGACAGTTGGGGGACATTGAAAGGAGTAGAGACCAGAAGGCTTTAGCCAAAGAACAGAAAACATGCTGAATGAGATGAGACACGAACAAAATCCCTTTAATACTAAACAGGTTTAATTTTACAAAACCAAGTACCCTAGCAATACTGAGTATGGGACGACCACACAGGAATTTTTTTAAGATTTGAGTTTAATTTTGAGGAATGAGCAAAATTACATTTGCATCAGTTGCAGATCTTAAAATTTCTCACTTTACATAAAAAATTAAATCTTTAGGGGCGTCTGGGTGGCTCAGAGGGTTAAGCCTCTGCCTTCAGCTCAGGTCATGGTCCCAGGGTCCTGGGATCGAGTCCCACATCGGGCTCTCTGCTCAACGGGAGCCTGCTTCCTCCTCTCCCTCTGCCTGTCATTTCCTCTGTTTGTGCTTTCTCTCTCTGGCAAATAAATAAATAAAATCTTTTTAAAAAAATTAAATCCTTAGAGCAATGATTCTAGGAAAGTGAAGGTGTGTAATGCTATTTGACTAATGTTTTTTTCTTACTTGACAAATGTTCCTATGGTTTTACTAGAAATTGGGTGAATTTATTTTCAACTTAAAGCAGTTAATATTTGATGATCTCTAAAGAACTCTTATATGTTGAATACTTGGGAAATAATGCACTTCTGAGTCATTTCAAACTCAAAAAATTGTTTTAATGAGATTTGATATCAAACCTAGCTCAAGTTTAAAAAATGAGTGTAATGTGTCAAATGCAAAATCAACTTAGGATCAGGATCAGGGCTGTGAATTTAGCTTACAGAATTCTTTCCTGAAATAAAACATTTATATTAAAAGGTACAAAAATACCTTCTGTTTTTGTACTAGCCATTTCTTTATTTTGTTTTCTTTATCTTTCTTAGAACAAAAACACAGCTAAATACATGAGGTTAAGAGTTTAAAATGACTGAGAAGCTGTTATATATGCCTATTTCACTCAACAGCCTTCATAACCGACCGGCTCTCATTTACTGTGATGGCAGGGGCCTCCCATAGGTGTCCCAGGAAGGTGTAATAACTTACCAACACAAGGTGGTGCTCTGTTCTTATGAAACAGCCTGTCTTTGATTTGGTTCTAAGGAAGCAGAGGTCAAACATCCTTATTGCTTGACCAGTGTTTTGGAAGATTTAAAAAACTGTCAATGTATAATTCTTACTTGAAAACTTCATTGTAGTCATTCAAAAGATCATTCTTAGAAAGTTTTCCTAATCATAACTTCAACCACTCCAGGAGGATCCAATTTATCTCATTGTACTCAAGAGTATTCATTTTGATGGCAGGCGACTGATTGCTTCTTTTCATTTTTTCTCTGTTTGTGATTCCTTTTGATCAGATAGTTCTTACACTTTTCTTTGGGTTGTCTCAAGCCTACTGTTTCTGTGAGTTGATCAGACTTTTTCTAGATGAAGTCTTCCAGGTTGACCTCCAAATGGTTAGAATGACTCTGACTCTCCTTCAAGCAATCAATAAATTAACTCATCATTTCTTTGTTTTATTCTGCTTCCATATGTAAGTCACATGATCCTATATTTTTATATTTATGGAATGACAAATCTCTAATCTCCACCTTCCTCTGGGGAAAAGCTGACAGAATTATTTGAAAATGTGACTTAGGCAGAGTTCCACATTTAAATAGTCCTCCTTACTGCTGGAGTGAAAGTAAGCCATATTCCATTTAACAATGCCATACTCCATTTAACATTTTTTTTCTACTGGAGAATAATTAGATATTGTTTCAAATCTTGGTATTTTACTTTCCTACTTTCATAGCCCCTGGACTATTATTAGGATGTCTGTAATATAGATACATAGCCTTAGAAAGACTTAAAGTAATGATTATCACACTAAATAATTTCATGTATGCCAAACCTGTTCATGGAATGGAACCTGTTATGCTACCCCACCAGGTAGCCATGTATTTTAAACAATATTTCTCAAGGAAACCTTCCATAGATGCTTTAAATTTCTGGGATTTGATCTCAAAATAATCTCAACCCATATTCTTCCATTCTGAATCTTTTTTTTTTTTTATAAACATATAATATATTTTTATCCCCAGTGGTACAGGTCTGTGAATCGCCAGGTTTACACACTTCACAGCACTCACCATAGCACATACCCTCCCCAATGTCCATAATCCCAACCCCCCTCTCCCAAGCCCCTCCCCCCATCAACCCTCAGTTTGTTTTGTGAGACAAAAACATGTATCTTATTTAGAAATTGGTTAAAATTTTTCTCAAGAAATCAGATGGGGAGAAGTTGCATATTTCTTAACTGTTTTAAAATTGCAAAACAAATAAATTCAAGAAAAAAGATGAGGAAAAAGTTTCACCTGTTTGGAATGGTGTTCTAATTAACATTTGTTGATGCCATGGCAATATCATGGGTTTAGCTCTTCGAAGAACATACTGTCTAGTTACTATAGCATTTCTATATTTGGATTAAATAGAAACAGAAATGTGGATAGCATTAGCTTTGAAATTAAATGAGCCCCCTAATGGAGAAGCTAATTACTGAATTCATTTTGACGTTGTTTTACCAGTGAAAATTTAGGTTATTGAATTGAACAATATGTACTCAGGGCTAGAAATGAAAATCAGGGCATCCATGGACACAGCAGAGTGGAACCAGTGGCTCTTACCGAGTCAGACCTCATATTAGTCTTTTGTTAGAGAGGATTATTATTGTTAATATTGTCACCTGTATGACAAAAGTTCTAATATGAAGAGTACTTGGAATTCTTAAAAAGCTTCCATTAGTCTATTCAGTGCCATACTTCTGGCTTCCATTAATGTATCTTTCCCACTGTGTGATTAGGTGGCTCCACCGGAAGCCATACTCTGGATGTGCTGGGAAGATTTAGGGAGGAAACGTTTACAAGCTTGAAAGACAAAATGGTAATTTATCTGGGTTTCAGTATAAAAATGTTTCTTCTTGAGATTTCAATTTCTGAACAGAAATTTGTAGTGAACAAAACTATATTCATGGTATTTTGCTTTTTATCCAACACACACACACACACACACACACACACACACACACACACACACACCCCCCACATATAACCACCACAATAATAAAGATAACAAGGAGCAGGTGATGGTTTCAGGAAATTCAACTGTCTTTGTTATGCTATTTAAATAATGGCACATATAGCACTAATATCCATGGCCATTTTTAAATAATTTTTTTATTTTTTTACTAACATATAATGTATTATTAGCCCTACGGTGCAGGCCTGTGACTCATCCATGGCCATTTTAAATCAAGTAATAGTAACTGTGCTATTTCATTACAACACTTGGGTTCAGAGATAAGTTTTTCAGCATTACATCAGATATGAGGCTAATATTTAATTAAGGCTTATTTGATTATGCAGATCTTTTGATCATTTTTGGGATGAATATCCAAGTCGTGTTCCTAAATCTTGATTCAAATAAAAAAGTGTGTGCAAAATGCTGGCCTAAAAGGGCCTTCATGCTAGAAAGCTAATATTTGATGTTCTTAACACAGCCTTTTGCTAAAAACATGGGACTTTCATATCTACTCCAGGATGATCCCAATTACCTTCTCTCCATCCACGTCCCATGGCCCAAATTGGGATAATCTCTAGAATTCTCCCTAAAGGAGATAAAACATTTGCTTAGTGTATTTCCTATCAATTTTTATTTTCTGTTTCTCTTTCTGGGTTCCCCAATATTTAAAGAGCTTCCAGCCATACTGTTGCTGTGCGGGCAGAGGATGGCATGCATTACTTCTAAGATACTCAAGGCATAATGAACTAATAAGGTCTTCAATATGACATATGTCTCCCAGTTTAGGAGAATTAAATTATTTGTAAACTATGTGTCAGACACACTAATAGAAACTTCACATTTTTCTGTTTTACTCCAAAAATACTAGCATTCTAAAATTGGGAAATTAAAAGTCAGCTATGTGCTGGGCCATTTGGGTGGCTCAGGCGGTTAAGTATCTGACTCTTGATTGCAGCTCAGGTCATGATCTCAGCGTCATGAGATTGAGCCCCACGTTGCTCTCCTTGGTCAGCGTGGAGCATGCCTGAGAGTCTCTCTCTCCCTCTCCTTCTGCCCCTCCCTGCACCCCACATGTGCACGTTCTCATTCTCTCTCTTCAAAAAAAAAAAAAGTTGGTTATGTGCTGATGTACTATTTATCACAAACTTGTGAAGTATTAATATATAAAAATATGGCTCCTTTATTTTATCTATAAGAAATAGGTCTGAAGAGAGTGACTTTTTTTTTTTTTTTAAATCCCACAACTGAGAATTCCAGAGGTTTCAGACCCGGGAAACAGGAAAAGAGGAACCTTATAAAATATGGATTCTGGCATGGGCTAGGCAAAATAAAAGGAACAGAGAAGAGGTGCAGTCATGGGAATGAGGTAAGAGATGTTCCACAGAGTCGTGAGAGAAAACCAATGCGGAGTTGCAGAACCATTCACCTGTGCTTCCTTATCTGCTTTCTATGTGAACAGTCAGAACGTTCTGACCAGTATGTAGTAAATGACATTGTATCTGTGTATATGTAATAGTATATTATGCAGCGATTTAAAATATGTTGGAAATGTCATGCCACTGGAAACTGCTAATGCTGAAGGGGAAATATCAAAAAGGCTTAATGTGAAAAATTAAAATACGTGGCATAATCTCAACTATGTAAGATAATTTGCATAGAAAACACAACTAGAAGAAAATATGCCAAAAAGTTAAAGTGGCTAAGATTTTAGGTGGTAAATTAGGCCCCACGTATCTGGTTACTTGTACCTCACTGAGGTCATCTTTTGTTGTCACCCTTCCATAACTCTGACAGAGCTACACTGCCGTCCTCCATGTCCCTTGAACATGTTCGGCACACAACTCCCTCCATATAAAATTAGAACCACACCCCATTCCTCTTTTATCTTTTATGTTATCCTTACCTCACATAATATAATTTATTTATTTTCTTTGTTTTTTGCTAGTCTTCTCAACAAGAGGATGAGTTCCAAGAGAGGATGACTGGAACAAACTGAAGATATGTCTGATATGTAGATATGTAATTAAATGGAGTTTAGGCTGATATGGAAGGAAGTCAGAGTATTTGGAGGAGGTGGAAGTGTCAGGAAGTAACAAGGAGAACAATAATTGTACTATACATCAAAAAGAATTTTTAAGATCAGGGAACTAGCATGAATGACCCTGGAAAAGTAAGAAATATAAGTTTGTTGGAAACTCGGATTATGGAGGATACAACTCTGAAAATGACAAAGTCTGTGGCAGCACCCTCCCCCTCATGAAGATCCAGCCCAATGGCTTTGGGACTAAATTATTCAGAAAGAGAAGAGAAGGGAAGGGATAAAGGATGAAGCACTGTTACCATTTTTGATACATATAATTAGCAGGCTTTTGTCCATGCAGGTATCACCTGTAGAGATGTCCCTTCCTTATTGAAAAATAAAACTAAACATTAAATCAAATAAGATATCATTTTGCAAACTGCTTTTCTTGCATTCATTAATGGGTCATGAACATTCTTTTTTTCTTTCAAAGATTTATTTATTTGAGAGAAAGAGAGAGAGCAGGGAGGTGGGAAGGGGAGCATAGGGAAGGGGCAGAGGGAGAGAAAAGGAGAAAGAGTCTAAGCAGATTCCACACCGAGCACTGAGTAGGGCACCAGGATCATCTCACAACCCTAAGATTACTTCCTGAGCCCAAACCAAGACTTTGATGTTTAAGTGACTATGCCACTCAGGTGCCCCAGTTATGAACCTTATTTCTTGTTAATACATACACATCTGTATTTTTTAAAACTATGTAATATTCCATTGATGTAAAGACCATAGAATATTTAACCAAAAACTGATTGTTGAACATGCAGATCTTTACATCCTTAGGGTAAATATTTAGAGGTGAAATTATATAGCAAAAACAAACAAACAAACAAAAAAAAAAACAAAAAAAAAAAACAACAAAAAAAACCCCAATAATGTAAGAGTTAAATGTTGCCATTAATCTATTGAGCAGCTTTTATAGAACTAATTTATAGGAATGACAATGTACCAAGTACTGTTCTAGGATTTGTGAACATAGCAATAAGCAAAACAGAAGAGAATGGCATCACTTATGGTGGAAATTTCTGGTGGAAATATAGTTGAGAATTTTCTATAGAAAGTTACATTAAGGGGCACCTGGGTGGCTCAGCTGGTTAAGCATCTGCCTTCGGCTCAAGTCATAATCCCAGGATTCTGGAATACAGTCCTGCCTCAGGCTCCCTGCTCAGTGAGGAGTCTGCTTCTCCCTCTCTCCCCCAATCATGCGTGCGCTCTCTCGCTCTCTCTCTCTCTCTCTCTAACAAAAACCAATAAAATCTTTTTTTAAAAGTTACATTAATTTATATTCCCAGTAACACTGCATCAAAGTGTCCATTATCTTACATTCTCACCAGCACTGGATATATCCAAACTTTTATAATTTTGGTTGATAATTTCTTTGCATATTTTGTTTTAATAACTTGCATTATTTGAGAAGTAGAACTGCATTTTAATGTCATGTGTTCATTTATGTTACTGTTGAAGTATCTGTTGGAGTATTTGGTCTTTAAATGTAAAGGGTTGCATGTTTTGGTAGAAAATAACTGGGCTGCGCAGCAAATTCCCTTTCTAATTTGGGGGAATTCCTTCCTGCTTTAAACTCTGGAAGCTAAATGGGAAATAACATTTTCTCTCTCCATCTTCTGGCAAGTAGAACAGAGTCCCATGAACTAACAGCCAATCAGATACTTCTGCTGGGAATGTTGAATCTAAAAGTTTTGTGAAGACAGAGTCTATTAGAGATAATATAGTGGTAGAATACAAGGTCTAGAAGTTTCACAATGACTACTTGGTGGTTAAGATGCTATTCCTGTATAGACCTTGGATATATCTGCTCTGTCTTGCTCACTGATTTAAACCTACCTCTCAAGCCTTCCTGTTGGTTTTATGAGTAACTCCCAAAATTACTTTTCTGCTTATCTTAATCAGTCATTTACTGTTGTTGTAACTAAGACATTAAAGTATTGTTGTTTTACAAATATATATCTCCAACCATGTTCTTCTCATTTTTCATAGTGTATTTGTAAAATACTATGTTTTAATTTTTATTTAATTGAATATGTGACTATATACTCTACATAGTTGACCGTTGATGTCTGCTTAGAGGCTTTGTAATGTCAAATTTGTTAAAATATTTATCTAAGATTTCTTCTATTACTTATATTACATTTTCAATATATTCAAAATTCATATTGATCTGAGGAATGACTTAGAGCTCTATTTATTTTATTTTGGTTCTCAATAGATATTGGAAATTGCTTTTTGTTTCTTTTTCTTCTTTTTTTTTCTAATAACCAAAACCTTGCTCACTGATTCAAAAAGCTACTTTTGTCAGATATTAATTTTGCTGTCAATTTATGGAGACTTTGTTCTGTTTCATTGATTAGTCCATTCTTGGAGTCTCACCACACTTTCAACCAATGTAGCTTAAATTATAATTTCATATTTGACAGAGTTAGTGCCTTCATTATCTTTTTCAGAATTTTACTGGATATTTTTATCCACTTCTTTTCTAAATATATTTTACAAATTTTTCAAGAAAAATCTTTGTAATTTTGATTTCTGTTGCATGAAATACACAACTTAATTTGGAGAAAATGTTCCAAGACCATGTAATACTTTGCTATTTATTTGTTTTCTTTTTATATCCCTCAGTAGAATTTTCTTTTCATGTATGTTCTGCACATTTCTTGGTAAATGAATGTGTTTTGAGCTAAACTTTATTTAATTGTATTCTAAAACATTATTGTTAGTTTTCAAGGGCATTATTGGAGGGTTTAGTACATTTATTTTGTATCAGTTTATTTACTGAGCTCACATTTTAATTCTAGTAGTTTGGTTTTCTTGGTATGTAACCATATATATAAATAAATATAATTTAATATTTTTTCAAGTCATGTCTTATTTTGTAATTACATAGCTCTTGTCATTTTAAAATTATAATAGAAAAATATCTTCTGTCTTTTCTACCTACCTTAATAGATTATGTCTAAGGTCTTTTGTTCATTTGTTTGCTTGCTTTTCTTTTGTTTCTTTTTAGCATTAAATTTTATGCTTTTTTGGGGGGCTACCAATTTTAAGCATGATACAGATTCATATTACTAATAACACTAATTAAGAAATTTGTAGGTCATTGTGATTGTGGGAGTTGAGGAGTTTTTGTCTCTGTTTGCCTTTTCTCTATATTTATTGAAACTTTTACAGTAGGAGCCCACGCAGCCTAAATAGAGAAAGGAGAATTTCATGACTCTTGGAAAGTACATTCCAATTTTTAGATTGCTCTCCTGTATTGCCATTTTGATAGACTATAATATTTCCAGTCTAAGACTTTCCATAGTGATTCTCCACCCATCTGTTATTAGTCCACTCCTATAAAAAGTGGCTTCAAACAGATTGTTTTCATATCTTCAACATTATTCCCCAATCATAGCAAATTTTGTGGGATCTTGGAATATCTCCTTTCTGAAAACTATACTCAACATCCACATAAAGCCACATATATACTGACCATCATCTTTTGCAAGGTTTGCATGATACAAACAAGACAAAATATGGAATTTTTCCTCAAATCCTGTCTTGAAAATCTGAGCCAGACTATAAACAATTTTAGCAAAGGTGACACAACAAGACTGATAACTGCTGATTTCTGAACAATATCTTGCTGAACATCATTTTACAATTACAGACAGAGGTTGTTATATCTTTGAACTGCTCACCAAAATATGTAGGTTCCTAGAAGAATCCCTAAAAGAGCTTTAATTTGTCATTCACTTTTGGGAATAGGAAAAGGTATATGGTTTACAGAAAAAAATATTATGTATATACATCATATATAGTGTGTGTGTATATGTGTGTGCATGTGAGTGTGGGTCAAGTGGGCACATATGTTCCCTCTACTAAGTAAACTTGTTTAAACACTTAGTACCTCTGTAAGAATTACCCAAATCCAATCTTTTCTGCTATTAAATATGACTGACTACAAGTACAAAAAGATAACTCAAGAGATTATAGCTAGAAGCCTAACAGAGAGTAAGGGAGTTCAACTGTTGGTCCCCGTTCACTCTCTCCACTCTTCCAAAGTGATTCACCCACTCTAGGAGCAACTCTGGTGGGAAGATAGTGAACCAAATGGCCAATGATTGTTGTGCACCATTTTCTACAGAGCTAATTAAATTTGAGAGCTCTACGGATATTGTGGAAGTCAAAGATACACAGATGTGACTTTATTTTCCCTTTTTATTTTTTAATCTATGTTTAAAAAAACACAATAAATTTAAGGAACTTGATACATAGCAATCTGAACAAAGGCAGTGTCTGGCAAAAAGCATTATTTTATTTGTTTGCCTTCCACAAGGTCAGGGGAACAAAAAGTAACAATAACTTCCAGGAAACAATGAGACATGGTGAAATCTATGGCAAAGTCCGTCCTACTAGATAAGGAATGTTATTGATCTGCAGTGGAAGAGTTTCCATTTTTCCTACAAGATCTGATCAGAGCATATAGTAATATTCAATGGAATTTTATCTACTTATTTCTCATAATAATGTGTAGATATCTTGAAGTTATCCATTTCCAAAGTCATCTTTATATTTGATATAAATATCTGAAAAAAAATGCTTTGAAGTTTAGTAGGAAATAGTAGCAACCAGCAGAATTGTTGCTACTATTCTTTATTTCATTGCTGGTATTTTACTTCCCCGATTCCTTCTTTTCTAATAATTTGGGCAGATTCTAAAAGTTGGTAAAGGAAGTTTTAAGGCAATATCTTTGGCTCCATCTTTTCTAAAAGTTTTGTTTAATTTTTCATATCTGTTTTGGTCACCATATTGGTTATCTAAGAGTCAGTTTCTAGGAATTACACTGTCAGGAAAGCAAGTGTGAGATGAGCTTTCTTTTCTCTTGGAGAAGAGGAAACATATCAGGTATTTCATGGTAAATAATTGCAACTAAGAATAATGAGGTAATTAGAACCTATATTATCATAAGCTAAAGATTTTTTAGAGATAATGGACATTGTACAAGGATGTAATCTCCTTCTTTTATTGAAAATCAATCCTGCCTCTCTACTTCTAAAGATTGTGTGGTAGGAGCTCTGGTAAATTGAGAATTGTATTCAATGAGGAAACCTGGTGAGGAAATTGTTCTGCTGTGAATGGTAACAAATTAAAACTACAAATTAACATGAATCCACAGGAAATATTGAACATCACTTTAACTTCGTCAGTTAGCTAGAGGTACTCCAAATTACACTGGTTTTGGAACAGTAGAAATAAAACTATAACCACTGCCACATTTCTTGTTGTGTTTTTAATAGCAAAAATAAAAAATAGAGAATTTGGCTTTTGTAATATTTCCTCATAAGATGAGTTAATTTGGCCTTTACCTGTTTATTTTTTAAAAGGTATTTTCATCTATTTTAACAAAACCTCCCCTTTTAAAGACATGGTCCTTCAAGGAACATCAAATTTACTAGAATATTACATGATGTTATTTTAAATATTAACCTTTTTTTTCAGTTTCCGTATTCTATTCATCTTATACACACGCAATTATTTTACTACTTGAATGACTCTCCATTTTTCAATGACACACATTGAAGTTTGTGGCACACATTGAATTTTTCCTGATATATCTACAATTATAAACAAAAAATACTTTGGCAAAAAATTGTAATGGATTTGATAGCCATATGTGCCACATTATAACATACATTTTTCTGAAATTAAGGTTTTTTGCTTTGCTTTCCAACCTAAAAGCAAATGAGCACCAACATATTTAATATAAACCTTCATTCATAGCTATATGTCTTTTAAAATAGCAGGACTCAAGAATACATAACAAGTAATTTATTTCTCCAAAGTTGAACTTGCTGTATTTCCATGCTTTTAAATGTATCTATATTCATATTGCTTTCCTACTTGGTAAACATTCTTGTCTCTCTCTTTTTTTAAGTTTTTATTTCAATTCCATTAGCTAACACACAGTATTTTATTAGTTTCAGGTGTACAATATAGTGAGTGATTCAATAATTCCATACATCTTCCCATCCCAAATGCCCTCTTAATCCCATCACCTATTTAACCCTTTTCCCCACTCGCCTCCCTACTCTTCTCTTTTCTTAATGTTTTCCGTTTTTTAAGCTTTTATTTATTTATTTGAGAGAGCACGCTCAGGCACAGGAACAGGGGAGGTGTGGAGATAGACAGAGAAGCAAGTTCCCTGCTGAGTGCAAAGCCCCATGTGGGAGGAGGGGGGTGGGCCTCAATCCCAGTACTAAAAATCATGACCTGAGCCAAAGTGAGGCACTTAATTGACTGAGCCACCCAAGCACCCCTTGATTAATGTTTTCTGAACAGTCCATCAGTTAGTTGAAATCTTACCAGTCTGGAAGTTCTTAACTTTAGTCACTAATTATTCTAGTGTTTCTGTGTACTCAGCCATTGCTCTGCCTATCTGCCATTTTACTTAATATACGTACATACATACAAAGGTCCCTCTATAATTATAGCTAATAAATTGTTTTAGATTGTATTTGTCTTGACTATGCAAGTGATTAAAGACTGTTATCATTACTAATGTCCACCGTATTTGTTTTTACACTTACATTATCAAAGTTAATTGTTTAAGAAGTCCTCCGCTAAATGCAGGACTTGGGTCCTTGCAAGTGGTTAGTACTTCACAAGTCTTGCATTTCACACCAGGAAGCCATGTTAACACCTTTGATCTAGGTAGAAGGCCTTAATTAAAATAAATGTATTACAATAGAGGTGTTCACAAAGCACAATTAATGATTCTGTTAATTGTTTTTTTTTCTTTGTTGTGGATATAAGCAGCATTAGTTCTTTATCTGTAAAACAGAGTTCTTAAAGTCCGGAACCCCTTCTTACTCTTTAAAAAAATCCATAATTTCTAGCACAGTTCCTAACATATAGTAGGCACTCCTCAAAAGTTATTAAATGAAATTTTAATGGATTTATAATATAAATATAAAGATTCATCTTGTTTTCCTTATTAGAATATGAGCTTCTTAAGAACAATGGCCATGTTTTCCACTGTATCTGTATTACATGCTCATCTCCAATAAATAAATTATTTCAAAGAAAATAAATTCTAATTATATTTAGATAGATTTTAAATTGGCATCTTTAAAAGAAAAAAATGTCAAATAGAAAAACAAAGGTATACATAATCAAAAACTAATATTTTGATATAATAAAATTTAAATGGTTCAGAAAGTTCTGTAGACGTTTCCAGAGTTTTGCACTAATTTGTTCATTAAGAAAAATTACTTGTTAAATGGGCAGAAGACATGAACAGACATTTCTGCAAAAAAGACATCCAGATGGCCAACAGACGCATGAAAAAGTACTCCACATCACTGAGCATCAGGGAAATACAAATCAAAACCACAATGAGATATCACCTCACACCAGTCAGAATGGCTAAAATTAACAAGTCAGGAAATGACAGATGCTGGCGAGGATGCGGAGAAAGGGGAACCCTCCTACACTGTTGGTGGGAATGCAAGCTGGTGCAACCACTCTGGAAAAAAGCATGGAGGTTCCTCAGAAAGTTGAAAATTGAGCTACCCTATGACCCAGCAATTGCGCTACTGGGTATTTACCCTAAAGATACAAATGTAGTCATCCGAAGGGGCACGTGCACCCAAACATTTATAGCAGCAATGTCCACAATAGCCAAACTATGGAAAGAACCTAGATGTCCATCAACAGATGAATGGATAAAGAAGAGGTGGTATATAAATACAATGTAATACTATGCAGCCATCACAAGAAATGAAATCCTGCCATTTGTGACGACATGGATGGAATTAGAGGGTATTATGATTAGCAAAATAAGTCAATCAGAGAAAGACAACTATCATATGATCTCCCTGATATGAGGAAATGGAGATGCAACATGGGGGGCTTGGGGGGTAGGAAAAGAATAAATGAAACAAGATGGGATCGGGAGGGAGACAAACCATAAGAGACTCTTAATCTCACAAAACAAACTGAGGGTTTCCAGGGGGAGGTGGGTAGGGAGAGGGTGGTGGGGTTATGGATATTGGGGAGGGTATGTGCTATGGTGAGAGCTGTGAAGTGTGTAAACCTGGCAATTCACAGACCTGTACCCCTGGGGCTAATAATACATTAATGTTTATTAAAAAATAAAAAAATATATTAAAAAAAAAGAAAAGAAAAATTATTTGTTGAGTTGCTCCTATAAATCAGGAATTGAGCAATGAAAGAGTCCCTGAACCTAAGTGGCCCACAATCTAATGCAGAGATATTATGCAATTATAATAGAATAATATAATTTCTACAAAGATGCCGAGTGCGTATACATTGAGAGCATGATGACAATAGCCTAAGTGTGCCCTGTTAGGGAGGCAGAGGACCGAAAAACTTTCAGAGAATAAATGAGTAATGCGTAAGTTAAGATTTACCTGCAAGATGGAGCTTTTGAGACCAGGAATCCTACCTATTCATTTACCTCTATTAACAATATCTAGCATGTTGTCAGACACATAGTAGTCACCAAATAAGCATTTATTAAGTAAAATGCTAATGAATATATAAGACAAATTTAGACAGAATACATAATAAGCAGATAGATTAGAGAGATTGATTGACAGATCAATAGATAGACCTAAGCTAAGAGCAACTTGAAAAAGAAGTTAAGTGGCTCCATTTCAGGAGTTAGCTAGGTAGGTCATAGACAGTAGGCACTGGAAATAGAACAGGAAGGGAAAAAAAAAGAGCTTGAGTCAATGCAAAGGTGGTTGAGAGAGCATGACCCCTTTGGAACAGTACATGAAATTTAATATTTTGAGAGTTCAAAGTAGAAATAGGAAGGAGTTGATGTCAAACAGAGGTGAGGACCGGATGAAGAAGATCTTTAAAGAAAGCCAAGGGAAAAGGGGAGAGACTAGAGTGAGAAAGAAAGAGAAGGTATTGTAATGGTCTAGACAATTGGGGATGCATTTCTAAATGAAGATGGTGACAGAGGGCTGACAGGGGAGCAGTTATCTGCAAGAAAATATGGGTAGGTTCAATAGGACCTGGTGAATGATTGGATATAATCAGTGGGGAAGAATGAGTCTAGTATGATTTCCAGTTTCTCATTTAAGAAACTGGGTGGGGTTATTAACTGATATGGCAAGTAAGGGAAGACTGTTAGGTTTGGGAAAGAATGGTGCTAAATTTATTTTAGATTCATTGAACTTGAAACACATTCCGGTAAGTGAATTCCAATTAACAATTTGGTAAATACATGTAGAGTTAAATATAGAAATGTAAGATAGAGATAAAAACTAGGAGTCATAGGGGCACTTGGGTAACTCAGTTGATTAAGCTTCCATCCGACTCTTGATTTCAGCTCAGGACATGGATTTCAGGCTCATGAGATTGAGCCCCTAGTCCGGCTCTGTAGTCAGTGTGGAGCCTGTCTAAGATTCTCTCTCCCTCTCTCTCTGCCCCTCCCCCACTTTTTTCCTCCCCCTCTTAAAAAAGATTGGGAGTCGCAGTAATGTATGTGGTTCACTGACACCCTAGAAGAAGTTGAGCTTAACTAAGGTGAAAAAAGACATCCCCCAAAAAATCAGGCTGAAGAAAATTTCTATGTAAAATGAGTGTTCAGTGGGCTGCAAAGGAAGACACTTCAATGGATCAAATTGGGAAGCAACAGGATAGGATGAAAAACAGGAGGATGTGGTGTCACAGACTCCAAAATAAGAGTTTCAGACAAGAAAGAGGAATCAGTAACAGCAATTACTGGCAGGACGTAGGGAAGGGTGAAGACTACGAACTATGGCAAAAGGACATCACAGGTGATCACAGTAAGAGCAGATGTGGTGGAAAAGGGAAGTGGCCACATTTCAAGAGGTTAAGGACTAAACAGAAGCTAAAGAAGGAAAGAAAAAACTAAATACTCAACAATTTATTCAATACAACATTGGTGCAATGCTGATAACTGCCTGAGTACACAGGCAAAATAACTATTTTCCTGATAAAAGCATGGCAAAAATTTTAGTAAGTATGTTGTAGACCAGTGTTTGTGATGAATTCATAAAAATTACATGAACCATAGGAGAGAGCGCCTGGTGGCTCAGTTGGTTAAGTGGCTGCCTTTGGCTCAGGTCATGATCTCAGGGTCCTGGGGCAGAGTATGGCATCGGGCTCCCTGCTCAGCAGAGAATCTGCTTCTTCTTCTCCCTCTGCCTGCTGCTCCCCATTCCTGTACTCTCTCTCTCTCTCTGTCAAATAAATAAATAAACTCTTTTTTAAAAATTAAGAAAAAAAAGAAACACAGGTAGATCAAACCAATGAAAGTTTATATTTTAAAGCTACAAAATACAGTACATAAAATGCGAAGTTTGAGAATAGTATAAAACTGTACCTCATAGTCTAAAGCTTTCACACAACATATTTATTTCTAATTCATTTCATGTCTTAGAGTGACAGAGTAAAAACTAGTTGCTAAAACTATTAAGGAAAAATAGAAATAAAGATATATCACCAGAGAATTTAGTAAAGTCTATATAAGCAATATGGAGAATTTAAGGCAAACCTGGATTTTTCCTTTTTTTTCTTAGTGTAAACTTTCCAAACAGATCACTGAAATGACTCCATGCTTAGCATTTTTATAGTGGGGTTAATGTTGTACAATTAAAACTAGGTCTTTAAATTGTGTGGTACAATATCACTAATTTGGATACTGATAGGCTAAGCGATTTAGAAAGAAAGAAAGAGAAAAGAAAAGAAAAAGAAAGAGAGAAAAGAAAGAGAGAGAGAAAGAAAAAAGAAAGGAAGGAAGGAAGGAAGGAAAAGAGGAAAAGGCAATCCTATAATTTGTTAAACTGCATCTGGAAAATGTGATTTTGCCAATATTAGAACCCATTTGACCTTCCTGAACAGGCTTTAAGTCTTTGGGAAATTGTACTTGTTTATCTTTATAAAAATATGACTTCCTGTTTAAGAGGAAAACTAAAAAGCCAAAGGACATCTTGAACATCAGTTAGTACCATAGTAACTTTTCCAGGAGTCGTGCATTAATTAATTATAAACATATATATTTTATTTCCTCTAAAAGGATAAATTGTCTCTTTTTTTTAAAGATTTTATTTATTTATTTGACAGACACAGATCACAAATAGGCAGAGAGGCAGGCAGAGAGAGAGAGGAAGGGAAGCAGGCTCCCTGCTGAGCAGAGAGCCCGATGTGGGGCTCAATCCCAGGACCCTGAGATCATGACCTGAGCCGAAGGCAGAGGCTTTAACCCACTGAGCCACCCAGGTGCCCTAAATTGTCTTTTTTAATAAGGGAAAATATTGGCAAAATGCCTTTCAAGTTCTGTTACACATAACACTCTGAAAGCAAGTTTTAGAAATAGATCATATTTATCATCTACACTTAAAAATAGAATGTTAATTTACCTTGAATAATAGTGTTGTGCTAAAACTACAATCATATAGTAGGATTACCCATTATTTTTATAGCACTAAACTTAGAGGGAATTCTCTATATTCATGGCATTTGAAGATTTAATACTCTCGAATGTCTATTTTTTTCCACTAATCTGAAAAATCATGTCTTGCTGTATTAGCTTGTTAAGGCATAAATGTCAGGAAACAAATCCCTGGTATCCCCGTCATAATGTAATTTTGTGGTTAACTACTTGTCTTGTGACATTAGCGCTCATGGAGTAAAATATTTTGTCCTTTGAGAAAAGTGTCCATGACGAAAGATAGATGTGTCAGTTAAAAAGAAATGAAAAAGTAATTAAATTGTTATATGAGAAGATGCACAGGAAACACATGACTTTTGACAAAAGGATTTGAAAAAGCTGGAACCTCTACAAACATTTTCACATTTGCAAATTTGGAAACAGATGTTTTCAGGAAGAACTGTTCTTGAAAGTCCATGGACTTTTTCCATTCCACAGCTTCACTGCAAGCAGCTAAATGACCTTGGAATTTCAAAATAGAGTAGATGAATTAAAAAGACTGCCATTTAAAAAATGGATCCATTTAGTATTAGGTAATAGCACTAAAAACAACAGGTACTTACTATTTACTGGGCATTTCTTCTGTGCCCACTGTTAGTATTTTGTGTAATTCACAAAAAGACCCAACAAGATAGGACTATGACTTCTCTCATTACACACTCAAGAAAAGAGGTTCAAAGGTTATAGAGCCTACTCAGAAAGGTTAAGGTCATCCCAGCTCATCAGCCAAGTCTATTGAACTTTAGCCTGATGTTTGTGAGCTTTTGAATAAAATAACATATCTCAGACATGAAATATATTGATTGCCTCTGGCTGAGCTCATCTACTGGGTTCTATGTAAAATATATTTAAGGTAAATGGGAGGCTTGAAATTATTACTGAGTAGACAGCAGGTTAAGTGAGTGGGCTCTGGAAACCCAAATGACAGTTCAAAGTCTAGGGCAGCCTCATACTGGCTAGGTCACTTTGAACATGTTACTTAAATCTATGGCCTCTATTTTCTCACCTGTAGGATGGGGGGTAATGATGGTGCATACCTCAGAGTACAGGTATGTGTAAAGCATTTAAAATAGTGCATAGCACATAGTGGTCCATTATGATAGCTACTATTATGGACAACATGTCTCCATGACTTAAGTAAGCTTCTGTTATCTAATTCTTTGTTATTGTTCTCCTCACTTTCCCTAGAATTTAATCATTATGGTCAGATATAATAAATAAATTAATAGTTATTTTGGGGGGGTAAGGACTTTTATAGAAAAAGATATACTTTTAAAGTTTTTAAATGTAATTCTGATTTTATGTGCTACAAATATTTTCACTGTTTATGGTACACGTATTTTGTAAATTCCTCATGAGATTATACATGAAAATAAGCTTCAAGTAAACCTCCTTAATAAGAAGTTGATATAACATAGCAACATTACATTACATTACATTACATTTCAGTCAGAACTGGAAACAAATTTTCAAGTGCCACAAAGGAAGAGTCACCCGATTTGATATAACCTGAATTAACTGATTTGAATTCTTTTTAAAATGGCATTTAACTAGCAGACACAAAGACAAGAAAGCTGAGTTAACTTAGAAACTTCCTGTATTTTGCAGCAATGGTGTTGTGATCCTTCAAGTAGAGGGAGATCAGTTTGATGCCATTTTGAGCTCACTGTGCATTGGAGCATAAAAGGAAGAGGTGGGTGGAAGCAAAGCTGAGCTAGGAGCCGACTGGCATGAGACACGGCAGGAGGCGAATGGAACAGTTAGACAGATGGGTGGATGAAAAGACTGGGGCACACAGAAAGATGTTCAGTGATGACGCAGCTAAGAAGGGGGAAAAGGTTATGATATGACCCAATTACCACAAATAACCAAAGAAATAATAACTGTGAGAAGAAAATGCAAAAGGAGAGATTACAGGCTCATTGGGATCTTTGCTGTAATTCCTTTTGCAGTTCTCCTCAGACTAAGTCACCCAACTATAATTATCTCAATTGATCTGACAATTCCTCACTTGTGTTCATGTATTTAAGTACAAATATATATGAATATATTTTTGTTTCTTTTTCATTGGATTACAGTTTATAAAGGGCTAAAATTGTATCTTCTACTTCAGTATATCTCCATGCTGATGTGAATTTAAAATGCTGTTGCTTGTCATTAAGAGACAATACTTCAAATGTTGATCAGAATTTTTTCATCAATGTGTGTGTTATCTAAGTTGGATTCGAAGATAAAGAGAAGTTATTTGGAATTTGGATATTGATAAAAAAAAATCTCTGCATATTTGAGAGACAGCCTTTCATAGTTCATAACAATAATTATATACACAATATCAACTTAAGATTTCAGAAAATTTCAGTCACTTTATAAAATTGTTAGACTCTTAATCAAACATTTCCTACCTAAATATTTAAAATTTTATATTTATTTATTTGCAAAGTAATTAGCTGAAAGGCAATTCTTGAGTATCCTGCATATATGAGCTCTGCCAACATACTTACGACTCCATGTTTAAGATTCAACTTTTGGGGGGCACCTGGGTGGCTTAGTGGGTTAAGCCGCTGCCTTCGGCTCAGGTCATGATCTCAGGGTCCTGGGATCGAGTCCCACATCGGGCTCTCTGCTCAGCAGGGAGCCTGCTTCCCTCTCTCTCTCTCTCTCTGCCTGCCTCTCTGTCTACTTGTGATCTCTCTCTGTCAAATAAATAAATAAAATCTTTAAAAAAAAATTTTAAAAAAAGATTCAACTTTTGTTTTCTGGGTTTAAAGATTTTGCACTACAAAAAGAATAACAATGGATGAAGATGTAATTTCCAAAGACCCAATTCAATAAGTTTATAAGTAAACGTCCCTATCCAGTCCATATATTTACTGTTGAGCTTATAATATCATACAATTTATTTCTTGTGTGTGTGTATCTAAATGTGATTCCTTGAGGGAAAACTTGACTTTGTTATTTGCAATATTTATTACAGGCCCTGGCACATAATAGCATTAAAATATAATTGTATAAAGGAAAAATAGAAGGAAGGAGGAGAAGGAAAGGAGGGAAGGGCAGGGGAATGGAGGGGAGTGAGGAGCAAAGAAGGAAGTCACATATGTGTGAGCAAGAGAAAAGAAATGGTGTCATACAACCTGCTTTCATATTGTATTGAAGCATATGTAGGACAGGATTCCACCGGACTTAGTGTCCCATGAAGGGCCAAAGGGAAAAAAAAATAGCGTCTTGCATGTATACAGCATTTTGTAACTTACACAATTCTTTCATAGTCATTATTTGTTTGATCGTCACAGTAACCCTAGGAATCAAGAATCATTCCTGCCCTCTTTTGTAAAAGAAGAAACTGAGGCTCATAGAGTTTAAATGATTATTCCAAGTGTACTCAGATAAAAGAACAGAGTTAGAAACAAACCGCAATCTTCTAAGTCCCTAAACTTCTCAGGAACATGTTCAATTTTATTAAATTAATTCTATACAACAGTATGAATTCCTTGAGAAGAATCCTAAAATTTGTATATACCAAGAAATAAAAATAATAATAGTAGTAACAACAACAACATAGCTAGCATACATTGACTGCCTGCGAGACACTGTTGCAAGACACTGTTCTAAAGATTTACATGTATTTGCTTGCCTGTCTAGTCTTCACAACAATGCTATGAAAAAAGTACCACCGCTATGCTTATTTTAAATGTGAGAAAAATGAGGTGCTGAAAAGTGAAATAATTTGTCAAAGGTCACATAGCAACAATAAAGCTGAGATCAAGCCATTATTATCGTCTATTAAAACATCTCTGTCCTTGAAACATGCACTAAAAATAAGAGAAATCACAGCTAACTCAGAATGTCAATCTGGAAACTTTAGACCAGTCTCTGAAGCCAGTTAGCTGTATTTTTTGGCAAAGCACTTAAGCCTGTTCCATATCTGCTTCTTTCCCATGAAATGAGGCTAAATGGGATGATGCCCGAGCTACCAGATTTCTAAAAATCTAGGATAAAAGTCTGCACACAATCTTCATGGCACTGCAGTAGCAGACCATGAAAGAAGGAATCAGATTGGAAAAGTTAGCATATCAAGCAAGAAAATGATGAATCAAGAGGAGGAGTAAGCACTAAAGATAAAATGTCTATATAGTCTACATGTATTTTAATGTTTAATATTTATCCTAGTATAACTGTCTACAGCCATTCAGGGTAAATCACTTTTAAGGACATATTTGTAATCTTTTATTTCAACCCTGAATAAGTCCAGAACTTTGAAGGCAAGGTTCAGACCAGAGAGCAGGTTACATTTATTGTCACAGGGAAGTGGGAGAGAAAGACATTGTGGAGGTCCGGCTGACACTCAGATATCCTGGATGAACTGTCTCCATTGCAACCTATCACCAGGATTTCAGGCCTTTCCATGACTGATTTTCAGGATAAATTACCTTGATTTCCATCTTCCCTTTCAATTCTTCTGCTTCTTGTTTGACTTCTTCTTTTTTTTTCTGATTTCTCAGTTTTTAAATCTCATTTTAAAACATGAGAATCCACTGTCTAGTTCTTGACCCTTTGTCCTTCTTTTGCTTAACTGTCCCTTGGGAAACTTGCACAATCTAAATGACTCACTTGAATTTATGAAATGAGCCAGAATGCTCCATTGCTCATTAGTCCATTTCAATTAGATGTCTCAGCATCACAGCAAGTTAAATAGGTATAAAATCTGAAACATTAAATTTTCCCCCAAACAGTTTTGTATCTGGAACATCCTATATGGTTCTGCAATTCACCTGTAGCTTCTTCCTCTTCCTTCCACAAATTAGTCCCTTTGTTTTCTCAAAATGAACACCAGTGCATGAAAAAGGAATACATTATTTTTTTGTGTTGTGCTTTATTCTAAATAGTTATTTCCAAATCTTTTGAATGAAGAATGTTGAGGACAGAACTGATCTAATCTTGGCCAAAAATCCTTAAAATATAAGGGTTTTAAAAATATTAAATTGGTTTGTATTTTCTTTTCTATATCTACATTAAAAATCAACTATAAGGGAAAATACATATTAGTCAAAAAATATCATTATCTTTCTCTCTTTCTGACTAGATTATCTCACCTATTGCCTTGTGTGTTTTCAAAGTGGCCATGACTACTGAACAACATTGAAGCTTAAGTGATAGACATAAATTTATAAAATAAAATTGGAGTAGTGTCCCCTGTCTCAATTCTTGTCCAAGTGCTGAAATCAGTTTGAGTTCTAAACACCAAAACTCCTGGGAGCATTTCAGACTTAAAAGTACACTACTCAATGGGAATCAGGTATTAGTTCTTGGTAGGTCACAGCTAATTTGATGACTTTTTTGAACAAGTACTAAATTCCATCAGTTTTATTGTTGCTATCTGCACATTAGAGTACTAAGCAAAATACCACCTCACGTACTTAGATATTCTAGGATGATATGATTCTCAATCTTGTTCTTGTTTCAGCCTCATTCAAATAGAGCACTGAATAAATATGAATAAAATTAAAAATTGGTTTGAAAAGCAAATATTTAGTTTAAAACATGAATTATAAATATAGAGGTATTTGGTGCCCCTCCAGAAGAGACCTCAGAATGATCAGGTAAAATACATTGTTATCTGTAGATTTGTGAGACTGGTCTCAGCTACTTTTAGAACTGTTCTTGAGTACTCAGTAGGGGGAAAGTACTTTTGTATATTTTAAAATTTGTCATCAACTTGAGGATATATTCAATTAAGGTGTCATGTCTCATCTCAAGTGGAAAAACAAAGGTAAAAAGCCTAGTGGTACAATAGCATTTAACAGCTGATAATAGTGTTTCTGCCTGATTTGGTGTAATTACCCAGATTGAACATGCTCAGCTTAGAATTATAGGCAACCATTAATTATCTGTTCCCTATCCCAAAGTGTATATATTTTTCATGAGCTTTTAGGGTTAGGAATCAAAAGGAAGTGCAGCAGTTTGTTTTATTTAAACTTTAGTTTGTGGTATATTTTATAAGACTTTTGGGAGATAAGCAATTTGTAACACACCACCATTAACTTTAGCTGGTAGTGAATTAAAAAAAAAAAAAGCTATTCTGGCTTAGCTAGCCAACTCTATGGAATTTAATGATGTTTGCAAATGATTTTTTTTCTTTAACATCCCACTTATTACAACATTTCTCATCTTTATTCTACCTGTAAATAAGACCAATTCCTATAAAAATCTGATGACTTTTAAATCAGTGGGACAGGAAGAAACGTATTTCCTCCACTCCCACCCACCCATGGGTATGAGATATTAGAAGAGAAAGACAAAGAGAAAAAAAAAAAGTAAGTTCTGTTTTGTGAATGCAATCCCTTTTGGCATTTTCTCTAAGCACCATAGTAAAAATTTAAATTGCTGTTCAATTATTGTAAATGCCAGATTCATATTTCATCTAATGCAACAATGAACTAAGACACAGTAACTTGGCTTTTTATATATAATGCAAAAATTCTGAGGCTCCCTAGTGTCACTGGATCTTTTGTGATAGCATATCCAAAAGTGAATATAATCTTCACTTCAGGGTATCCAAGTACAGTTGTGCAGGCTGTGCTCTGCGCGAAGATTCCCTGCTAAGAAACATGATTGGGGGCTGAAATCAGCTCGAGTTTAGCTCTCCAAGTCGTGGGTCTGTGGCAAGAAGCTTGCACTCCCCTGCATCCCCCCTATAAGGAACAGCTTTTTCTTACTTTTCCACCCAGAGAAGACACATTTTCCTAATGTGTGCTTAAGTATGTGAAAGCAAAGGCCCTTGCTACCTTTTTTCTCTAGTGTAATTCTCCATCTAAAATTTTTATTAAGTTTTATACTCTATTAAAAAGGAACAGTGCCCTATTTGTCTTTGTCATCTAGCACACTGCCAGCCTCCCACTAGACACTGGTTATATGTTTGTTGAGTTAGTGGAATCCAGAGACCATGGAGTACTTAAGTTCAAAGTAAAGATTCTGTACAACTGCAAGGCATGCCACTTACATGCAGTTCTCTGGAAATGGCACCCCCTGAAACTGTGTAACACTTTCACACAATCTTAAATGGACTCCTAGTTTAATAATGGTGTAAGATGGCATTTTTTAAAGAGTAACTACATCAATTAACTGGTGATAATGTACTTTTCATACATAGTATCTTACATTGTCTCATTTATTCTTCATGGTTAGCAAGACTGTTATCACTATTTTTTTTTAAAGATTTTATTTATTTATTTGACAGAGAGAAATCACAAGCAGGCAGAGAGGCAGGCAGAGAGAGAGGAGGAAGCAGGCTCCCTGCTGAGCAGAAAGCCTGATGCGGGGCTTGAACCCAGGACCTGGGATCATGACCTGAGCCGAAGGCAGCGGCTTAACCCACTGAGCCACCCAGGCGCCCCTGTTATCACTATTTTTTAAATGAATTAACTAAGCATCCGAAAATTAAAATTACTTCTTTTCTAAGATCATATAGCCAGTATTTTTCAGAGCCCAAACACAGTTCGGTTTGAGATTTTAAATTATGTAATTATAAATCATCTACTTTTATGTAAATATTTGAAAGACTTGTAGAACTATAGATTCTATATATATGATTGAGTCCTAAGGGAATAGATTTGTCATGACAATTACAAATAGTACCAGTAAGGCATTAAGTAATCTTCAGCTAGTAAAATACTGTGTTATGCTAAATTGTAACAGTTAAAAGCACACACCAACATATTTTGACTCTGACTTTTGGTAAAATAATAAAGTTCTGGAGTAGTTATTAAAGCTAGCTTCTAACACAGAGACAAAACCCAAACAAAACAAATGACCACCTAAGATCCATCTGATTATAGCTTGGTAGATATTCTTCTAGGTGAGCATATGAGAGGTGAAAAACACAAGAGATTGTGTTATTACACTAATTTCTAGAGTTAAAAAACTTCATTCACTTATTCCATTTGATCTCATTTTATAGAAGGTAAAAAGATACAGAGAAGACTAGTTACTTTTAAAAGGTGATGGTGTTAAAAGGTGATGGTGTTAGTAAGAGGAAACTGATTCCAAGACTTGAACATTGGTCTTCTAATTCTAAATTAAGAATAATATCTATCTTATCAAGAATATTTTGGGCTGGAAAAGATTTGGGATCATTCCCTGCATATTTTTGGGCCATAATGCTTTGAAACTAGAACTCAGTCACAAGGGGAAATTTGGAAAGAACTCAAAGACTTGGAGGCTAAGGAGCATCCTATTAAAGAATGAATGGGTCAACCAGGTAATTAAAGAAGAATTTTAAAAATTCAGGGAAACAAATGAAAATGAAAGCACAACTGTTCAAAACCTTTGGAATGCAGCAAAGTGGTCCTAAGAGTATATATACTCTTTGCACTATATAGCAATTCAAGCCTTTTTCAAGAAACAAGAAAGGTCTCAAATACGCAAACTAATCCTACACCTAAAAGAGTTGGAGAAAGAACAGCAAATAAAGCCTAAACCCAGTAGGAGAAGAGAAATAACAAAGTTTAGAGCAGAAATCAATGAAATAGGGGTGCCTGGGTGGCTCAGAGGGTTAAGCCGCTGCCCTCAGCTCAGGTCATGATCTCAGGGTCTTGGGATCAAGCCCTGCATTGGGCTCTCTGTTCAGCAGGAAGCCTGTTTTCTCTCTTCTCTCTCTCTCTCTCTGCCTGACTCTCTGCCTACTTGTGATCTCTGTCTGTCAAATAAATAAATAAAATCTTTAAAAAAAAGATCATTTCTGGGGCGCCTGGGTGGCTCAGTGGGTTAAGCTGCTGCCTTCGGCTCAGGTCATGATCTCAGGGTCCTGGGATCGAGCCCTGCATCAGGCTCTCTGCTCAGCAGGGAGCCTGCTTCCTCCTCTCTCTCTACCTGCTTCTCTGCCTGCTTGTGATCTCTGTCTGTCAAATAAATAAATAAAATCTTTAAAAAAAAAAAAAAGATCATTTCTTTAAAAAAAAAAGAAATCAATGAAATATAAACCATAAGATCAGTAGAATAGATTAATGAAACTAGGAGCTGGTTCTTTGAAAGAATTAATAAGATTGATAAAACCCTCGTCAGCCTTATCAAAAAGAAAAGAGAAAGGACCCAAATTAATAACATCATGAATGAAAGAGTAGAGATCACAACCAGTACCGAAGAAATAGAAACAATTTATAAGAACATATTATGAGCCACTATATGCCAACAAATTAGGCAATTCAGAAGAAATGGATGCATTCCTAAGGAGGTATAAACTACCAAACCTGAAACAGGAAGAAATAGAAAACCTAAACAGACCCAATTTCTGAACAGAAATTGAAGTAGAAATCAAAAATCTTCCAACAAACAAGAGTTCAGGGCTGGATGGCTTACCAGGGGAATTCTACTAAACATTTAAAGAAGAATTAATACCTATTCTTCTGAAGCTGTTTCAAAATAAATAAATAAATAAATGGAAATGGAAGGAAAACTTCCAAACTCTTTCTATGAAGCCAGCATTACCCTGACCCCACCAAAAGGAAAAATTACAGACCAATGTCCCTGATGAATAAGGATGCAAAAAATTCTCACCAAAATACTAGCCAGTAGAATCCAACAGTGTATTAAAAGGATTATTCACCATGACCAAGTGGGATTTATTCCTGGACTGCAAGGATGGTTTAACATCTGCAAATGAATCAATGTGACATGCTACATAAATAAAAGACAGGACAAGAACCATATAATCTTCTCAGTAGATGCAGAAAAAGCATTTTACAAAGTACAGCATTGTTTCTTGATTAAAATTCTTCACAGTGTAGGGTAGAGGAACATACCTCAATATCACAAAAGCCACCTATTAAAGCCCACAGCAAATATCATTCTCAATGGGAAAAAATTGAGAGCTTTCCCCTAAGGTCAGGAGCATGGAAGGAATATCCACTATCATCACGACTGTTCAACATAGTACTAGAAGTCCGAGTCTCAGCAATCAGACAACAAAAAGAAATAAAAGCCATCTGAATTGTCAAAGAAGAAGTCAAACTCTCATTCTTTGCAGATGACATGATACTCTATGTGGAAAACCCAAAAACCACACCCCAAAATTGCTAGAACTAATACATGTATTCAGCAAAGTGGCAGGATATAAAATCAATGCACAGAAGTCAGTTGCATTTCTATACACTAGTAATGAAACAGAATAAAGAGGAATTGAGGAGTCAATTCCATTTACAAATACATCCAAAATCATAAGATACCTAGGAATAAATCTAACCAAAGAGGCAAAGGATTTATACTCTGAAAACTATAGAATACTCATGAAAGAAATTGAGGAAGATACAAAGAAATGGAAAAATGTTCCATGCTCATGGACTGGAAGAACAAATATTGTTAAAGTGTCCATGCTACTCAAAGCAATTTATACACTCATTGCAATCTCTATCAAAATACCATCAAATTTTTTCACAGAGCTGGAACAAATAATCCTAAAATTTGTATTGAACCAGAAAAGACCCTGAATAACCAAAGGAATGTTGAAAAAGAAAACCAAAGCTGGTGGCATCACAATCCTGGGCTTCAAGCTTTCTTACAAAGCTATAATCATCAAGACAGTATGGTACTGGCACAAAAACAGACAAAAGTCTGATCAATGGAACAAAATAGAGAAGTCAGAAATGGACTCTCAACTCTATGGTCAGCAATCATCAACAAAGCAGGAAAGAACATCTAATGGAGGGGCGCCTGGGTGGCTCAGTGGTTAAAGCCTCTGTCTTCGGCTCAGGTCATGATCCCAGGGACCTGGGATCGAGCCCCGCATCGGGCTCTCTGCTCGGCAGGGAGCCTGCTTCCTCCTCTCTCTCTGCCTGCCTCTCTGCCTACTTGTGATCTCTGTCTGTCAAATAAATAAATAAAATCTTAAAAAAAAAAAAAAAAGAACATCTAATGGAAAAAAAGACGGTCTCTTCAACAAATAGTGTTGGGAAAACTGGGCAGCCACATGCAGAAAAATGAAACTGGACCACTTTCTTACACCATACACAGAAATAGATTAAAAATGGATTAAAGACCTAAATGTGAGACATCATACAGAAAGCATGAACAGACATTTCTGTAAAGAAGACATACAAATGACTGACACATGAAAAAATGCTCAACATCACTTTATTATCAGGGAAATATAAACCAAAGCCACAATGAGATACTACATCACAGCAGTCAGAATGGCTAAAATTAACAACTCAGGAATCAACAGATGTTGGAGAAGATGCAAAGAAAGGGGGAACCCTCATATACTGTTGATGAGAATGTAAACTGGTGCAGGCATTCTGGAAAATTGTATGGTGGTTCCTCAAAAAGTTAAAAATAGAAATACCTTATGGGGTGCCTGGGTGGCTCAGTTGGTCAGGCGACTGCCTTTGGCTCAGGTCATGATCCTGAAGTCCTGGGATTGAGCCCCACATCGGGCTCCCTGCTCAGTGGAGAGCTTGCTTCCCCCTCTCTCTCTGCCTGCTGCTCTGCCTACTTGAGCTCTCTATCTATGTCTCTGTCAATAAAAATAAATTCTTAAAAAAAAAAAAAAAGGAAAAGAAAGAAATACCCTATGTCCCAGCAATTACACTACTTAAGGTATTTATCCAAAGGATACAAAAATAGTGACTCAAAGGGGCACATGCACTGCAATGTTTATAGCAACAATGTCCATAATAGCTACACTATGGAAAGAGCCCAGATGTCCATTGACAGGTGAATGGATAAGGAAGGTGTAATATATATATTCAGCCAACAAAAAATGAAATCTTGCCATTTGTAATGACTTGGATGGAACTAAAAGGTGTTATGCTAAGTGAAATAAGTCAATCAGATAAAGACAATTATATGATCTCACTGATATCTGGAATTTAAGAAACAAAACAGGGGCACCTGGGTGGCTCAGTCTGTTAAGTGGCTGCCTTCAGTTCAGGTCATAATCCCTGGGTCCTGGGATCGAGCCCTACATCTGGCTCTCTGCTTGATGAAGAGCCCGCTTCTCCTTCTCCCTCTGCCTGCCGCTTCCCCTTCTGTGCTCTCTCTCTCTCTCTGTCAGATAAATAAATAAAATCTTAAAAAAAAAAGAAAAGAAACAAGACAGAGGATCATAGGGTAAGAGGAAAAAATAAAACAAGATGAAATTAGAGAGGGAAACAAAGCATAAGAGACTCTTAAGCATAGGAAACTGAGGGTTGTTGAGGAGAGAGGGGTCAGGGGATGGGTAACTGGGTGATGGACATTAAGGAGGGTACGTGAAGTAATGAGCACTGGGTATCATAAAAGACTGATGAATCACTGACCTCTACCTTTGAAACTAATAATACATTATATGCTAATTGAATTTAAATAAAAATAAATTAATTTTAAAAAGAGCTTCTGAGAAAAACAAGGATTTGAACTGTATGTCTAAAAAACAAATATCAAAATCCTTCCTGTTATCACTTTTGTTAATAACTTCATTATGGGATGTGGGTTTCTATGTGAATAAAGATGAAATAAGATTTTAAAAAAAAGAATATTTTTGTCTGCTACTGACCACTGACCAGACTGAGCAAATTAAATATGTCTTCTAATACAGGTTTTTTTTCTTAGCAAATATGCCTACCAAGAGTTGGGCATTTTCACCTATTTAGATTTGACTAGAACTCACATTGATCAAAGCAAAGCAATTTCTATTAAGTTATCTTGCTGATTTTTCATGTCCGAAGATGAGTGGAAGTAATAAAGAATACTGCTGCTCTAGACTTAACTATTACCAAAAAGAGCTAATTGATGAAATGAAAATGGCAGCTTCGAAGTTTAGAATAAAAAGATCATGTCATAATAGTTAAGGAAGGGAACCCTAGGCCTGGACTCACATGCATCCCATCTTATAGGAGGGGATGTTGATGTGGGGGGAGGGGTTCAAGCAGCCCCATGACTTGTAGAGCTAAACTCAGGCTGATTACAGCTCCCAATCACATTTCCTTAGCAGGGCACCTTTCTGCAGAGCATAACCTGCATCACTGTGCTTGTAAATACTGAATTGTTATAAAAGAGGATGCACTTTGCTTTTGGAGACGCTATCACAGAAAAAGATTTAATAAAATTTGATTTCTAAAAATATGGGGGATGCAAAGGATTACTGCTATTATCAAATATACTCAGAGGCAAGATATTTCAATTAAAGAGAAAATGTAATAGCTGTGTATGATCCTAAGAATAAACCATGGGGGAAGATGGCCCTTGTTTTTAAATTAATTTTTAAATAAAAATTGTATATATTTGAGGTGTGCAAATGATGTTTTGATATACATACACATAGTAAAATGATTACCATAGTCAAGCTATTTAACATATCATCTCCTCACATAGTTACCTTTCTTTTGTGTGTGATAAGAATACCTGAAATCTACTTACTTAGCAAATTTCAGTATTCAATACAGGACTATTAACTATAGCACTTATGTTGTATGTTAGATATCTAGACTTATTCATCCTACATAACTACATCTTTGTACCCTTTGGCCAACATTTCTCCATTTCCTCCACTTCCCTATCCCTGGTAACCACCACTCTATTCTCTGTCTCTATTGACTTTTTTACATTTCACAAGTTAGTGAGATCATGAAGTTTTCTTTTTTTCTATTTTTTTCTTTTTTGTGTCTGGCTTATATCAATAGTATAATGTCATTTAAAATACAGCTCCAGGGATGCCTTTGATGATTCCAGGTAAAGGACATATGGATAAGTGAAAGAAGGAACACATAAAAAAAGAAAGAGAAAAAACCCATGATAGAGATGTTGAAATGTATAGAAAGGACAGGTGTCGACAAGTTTTAAGACAAACAATGCAAAGGGTATTAACAAGTATGGTCAAGGCTAGACAAAGGAGGAAGAAAAGGTCAATCTCCTGTATTGTAGTATTAGGTTTGCACAGTCATCTATGCCCACTGATGGAATTAGGAAACATCTGTGGGATAGAGAAAATAAGCATTACCCTGAATCCTATTGTGTTTCAGCCCTCTCCATTAAGAAGAACAGCTTTAAAGCCAAACCTACCACAGCCAAATGGATTAATGAGAGACAGAATTTTAAGTTGAGTAGTGCCAGAGTTGTAACTTGATATGCATATAAACTTTAGGTTTAAATACTGATACTTCTACTTATGAATTGTGAGTTCTTCAATAACTCATTGGAACCCTTTGTTCAGCAGCTTCCTCTTCTATAAAATGAATGGCATCAGTCCCATGATACTGTGAAGAAAAAAGTGAGCATTATAAAGCAAATATCTGATATGTAGTCCTTTTACATGGGCAACACTCAATCCCTTTAACTCTAATTATGATGATACTTTAAATCTTAGAAAGCAAAATCTGTTTCTAGTTAGTATAGCTCATCCCCAATTCCTAATCCAAACATGTTGGGCTTAAATAAATACTTGGTGAACAAACAAACAAAAATCAAAATAATACAAGACCATGGAGCTATCTTAATGACTTCCAGATCCTGGGTTCTGACTAATTATATCCCAGGAAACAAAATCTACAGATATGATCACGGAACCAACTGTTAGTGATTATTGAAGAATTGTGACAAATACAACACATCCCCGAAATATGGAATAAAGAAATATTCTAATTTTTAACATCAGAAAAAAAGGATAGATTCCAGAAATTACTGAGTAGCAATTTGGAGGTTGATACACAGCATAATCCTAGAGTGAAGCATGGAATACAAGGCTGTGAACTCTTCAGGAAACTGTGTTCTCTAAAGGAAGCTAAACACTTGACGCAAACAGGAGAAATATATAACTGAATTTTAGTTAAAAAAAAAAAAAACAGTACCTCAAGATATCTTTATAAACATAAGAAATACCAAGCAGAGTAATATACGTAATAGTGATTCTTGGGTGCCTGAATGACAAAAAACAGACAAGATTCATCATTGTTCTTACCAGGAGGGAGTTTTCACATGTTTGCACGCTACTGATGCTGCTTCTGATTCTCTGCTTTTTTAAAAAGATCTATCAATGATTAAAGACACAGCAAGATAGAAACCATGTATATGAGAGACATCAATTACCTTCTTATCAGGCCCAGCCCTGTTGGGATGGAATCCTTCATGTCATATGTATAATTTCACTGTCTCTGGCCACGATGTTATGAAACTCATAGATGAAGAGGCACCTATGAGACATTTAGGGTATACCCCAGTTCCTGGCTTTCTTATTTTCAAAGTTCTGTTTCCTTTCAGTTTTTCAACTACAAGGCATAGTTGAGCTGCCAATAAGAAAAAAAAATGTCCGGAGGGGAGGGGGTTTATTCTTAAGCTATGTCAGTCAGTCTTACATAGTGGTCACATTCTGCAGAACCTAAGGCCAGATATAACAACCAGATATGCTGTGGTTTAGCTATTATTGTTAATTTTCTTTGCTTTTAATTGAAACCCATTTCTCCAGTTAAGGGTAAGTGAACCTATGGGTAGGGTAAAAGAGTAACTTCCTGGATTATACAGTTTGGAGCTAAATAAAAATTGCCTTCTTTAGAGATGATATGTGCCATTCAGTTTGCCAGACAAGTTCTCTTACTAGCACCGTATTCTTTATCTCCAAACTCAGGTAAGAACCAAAAGACAGACATTATGAGACAACAAATCTCAATTTGTTACAAAGAAGTATTAACAACAGAGATTCAAAATTTAAAGGAATTTAAGATTCACTGGGATTTCATCCCACATGTTTATCTTGATCCTTTCAAAGTGCCACTGAAATAACCATATCCATGTAAAACTAAGTATCAGTGAATTCTGTTATGAGGTATTAAGTTCCCTATTAAGCAGTTTTTTAAATAAAGAATAGCAAATCCTTGTCAGGATGAAACAAAATTGCCCCAGAATTAGATAAAAGATTGAAATAGATGATCTCTGTTTCTTCAAAAATAAAAATTACGTCATATTTTCAATGAAAAAATGACTTTATATTTCAATCAGTCTATAAATACTTATTGTTTATGTTACATCCTTAGCAAGAGGCATTAGTGTGGAATGCTATATCATTTTTCAGAAAAATTGTCTACCTTTTACCATATGGATACTACCTATGGCCAAGTGAATTAAGTTTGCCAGTAAACTTTGAGCATAATTAATGTATGGCACTTTTGAGCAGAAGCTTTAAGAGCCAGCACATGGCTTACTATGTCTTTTTACCTCTCCCATAAGATGGCAATGTCTCAATTAGAAGCCAGCATGTATAGTAGAGTGAAGATGACACAGGATAGACTTGTAACATGAGCAAGAAATAAACCTTTGTTACTGTAAACTATTGAGATTTGGGAGTTGTTTTATACTGTCACATAACATTCTATCCCAACTGATACAAATGGGAAAAGTCAAAGAAATTGAGAAAGAAAAACCTAAGATGCCAGTGTGGTGACAGTGTTTTCTACTCAGGGATAGTGAAGTCACTCTGCCAGAACATGGGGGTGGAAACTATCCTTGAGAGTAGCTGCTGGGGTCTTCGATGGATGAAGGAGTGAGTAAGGTCAAGAGAGGGCAGTGGTAGAAGACGGTTTAGGCAAATGGCATGAATCTCAAAGGATAACTGGCTTTAACAATAGAGTAGAATCAACACTGAACAGGAGTATCCTCTGTTATGATTATGTTTGGTGGTAAGTGGGGGGAAAAAGATTATTTATTATTTCTCTCATAAATAGGAATAAGCAGTCCAATGTAGTTAGAATACTTAAAGTATCAGAAACCAAGTCTTCTTCCTGTGGCTCTACCATTTGTGGCCAACATCCCACAAGCCACAGCTGTTCCACTCCACCATCACAAACACCTCCAGCTAATAGGAGGGAGGAACCAGAAGAAAGGTTCATCCCTCACCCTTTAAAGACATTTGAGGAAGTTTATATGCTACTCTGGCTGATATTCCATTAACCAAAACTTAGTCACATACCACCCAATTGTAAGGGATTCTGGGAAATATCTGTATTCAAGTCAACTACAGCTTAGCTAAAAACTGGAACTTCCATTACAATAAAAGAAAGGAGAATGAATAACCAGGGACAACCAGCAGCCTCTGGCCAAGGATTCAAACCCAGACCAAAATACAAACAGGGTTTTGGAGAATGACAGCCTTCCTTCCACTGCAAGCTGAGGAGAGCTACAAGGAAGATAATTCCTCAAGGAAGAGCCAGTGCTCACTTAAGGACAGGCATTATGAGGAAGGGTCAGTGAGATGATTAAGGATGAATGAGAGTCTGATAATCTAAGAACACAAGTTTCTCAGCACATTTGATATTTTGGGAGTTGCCCAGAGAAAACAGTAGTGGGCTGAGAAAATGAAAGAGAAAATGGATGATCTAAGGGGCTTAACATCTTTAATGATGGAGAAAGTAGGGCCATGGTTGGATCAGCTTGCTGCAAATGTGTGAAGATAAGAACTGACGTATACCCTCAGCTCATCAGGACTCGGCTGTATCTTGGAAAGACCTTAGAATGTGAGATGTGAGAGTGTGTGCATATTTGACTGCAGCTCTGCATGGAAAATTTACTAGCAGTACAGGAATGAGGAAGTTTTGCTGCTGAGACAGCCCAGTTTATGGCACAAAGCTAGAAAGTAATGTTTCAAGAAAAGTTGACATGATTGAGAACCTCCAACAGAATCTGCAAAATCTAGTCCCTAACACTCAAACTGACTTTTCCTCCTTCTTGTAGCAGAAATATCCTCTAACAGGAAAGCAAACAAGTAACATTCGACATGAATTCAACAGCACCTCTGATGGTGAGAAGTATAAGCAGACCCACATGCACTTATGTGGTTGCCCCAAGACTAACAATTGCTGTCTCTTTTCACAATTGTTGTGTAAATAATTCAAAATATTTATTTAAAAGGACACTGAGTATCCCATGTCAGAAAGACCAAAGGACAACTACTGGGAGCAGAGCTCAAACTCCTCTCTCATCTTGCTTCATGCTCTTCTGTCACACTGCTCTTTGACGAGCTTGTACTTTCCACTGGAGAACTCTAAAGCTCTACAATTTAAAAACAAAACAACAACAACAACAACAACAACAACAACAAAACATGCTCCTTAGAAGGCAATTTACAATTCATCCATTATTGCTTGAACGTACTCATTAAGGTCTAACTTGCCAAATGCAAGGACATATCAAAGAATCCCTTCTAACAGAATGCAATGGTCTTCCTAAGAGGAAGCCAGGAAAATACTCCCCCACCCCCTCCATTTCCAGTGATATCTGAGCATCCCTATAGATTGCTATGTAGACAGATTTTTGGTTGATATCTGTATTTAGAGTTCAACTCAGGTCGTAGAAACACAAAGAATAATACCCAGCCCTTGTTCTTAGAAAATTTTCTGGGATTCCAAAATAGACTTTGTAACTATTTTCCTTACAGAAACAAAAAGCAATACACAAATTTACTTCTTTTGTTTGTTTCGTAAATAATCTACATTTGCCTGCTTTTGAAAAATGTTAATCTTAATGTTTTAAAATGTTTACTTACAGACATCATGCTAAATTCTATGTGGACAGTTTTACTCTTCAAGCCTACTATTTCTATTGGCTCATCTGTCTTCAGGTTGGACATATTCTTCCTTCTCTAAATTTCAATCCAACAGCGTTAAGCTGCTTTTGTCCTCCAGGAGAAAGGATTCTATTTATCTCTTCAGAATATCATTTTCAGATATTTTGCATCAGCTATTGAAATGTTTTACCTTCCCCTTAGGTCCTGATGGCATTTTGTCATCTGGAAGGTCACTTATGAACCTCTGTAGACTCCAGAGAGAAATTTTCCTATTTGGAAGATAGAGCTTTTCAATGAGTAAAAATGATAACTCGCAACAATCTTCCAGAAAATACGGTATCTCTGAAAGGTAGCACTTGCAGAATTCAGATCCAGCAAAATCTTGTTAAATACTTAAAGGCAACTTTCCTAGAATGAATTAATTTATTTCTAAAAGTGTGTGTGAAACGAAAATAATGCCATCTTTAGTCTACTTGGTGAGAGAGAGAAAAAGAGTCTTGTTTACAGTTATAATGAGTTGGAACTAATTCTGTTTCTTTGTTTCCAGTTTGCCATACCCAGTCTAATTGTTAGGGTATGTGTACCCTTCTAAATACACTGCTTTGAATAAGATCTGAGTGGGAAAGAGTCTCAGTTCACAGCCTATGGAATCTATTTGCATCTCCAAGGAAATAGTTGTTTACTACTCTGTTGTCATTTGTTCAGAGCACAACACAGAAGTGAATTGCCATCAATATTCATAGTCCTTGTAGCCTCCAGAGGCTCCCTGTGTGATTGTGCTCCATTTAGCTCTAAATCTGTATTCCCATATAGATTTAAATAAGAGAGCTAGGGAAATTTTGAAGTCTTTTGTTCTCAGTCACAGTAATATTTAAATAGTCCACTGGGTATGCAAGTATTGCCGATTCCTTTATTGCTTTGTTATAGTCTACCACAAAAAGATCCACCTTAGGGAAACATAACTATTTTTGTTTTTGTTTTTTTCATTACAGATTCTGAAAAATCTTTACCTCCACCCTTACTAGCTTAGTTATAAATCAGTTTTGTTTCTTAAATTCACACAAGTTCAGGCACATAGAAATCTTTTCAATGCTAAGGTCATGTCTTGCACTTCCTTTCCCACTCCAGTGCTCTTCTTACTCAACAGCTTAAACATGGACTTACTTAGATTCTTCTTATGAAATATCACCAAATATTTAGTGTGGAGGCTGAGAAAAATTAAGGCCATCCCACCTCAGGTTTAGCCTTAGCATAAGTACAGCCATCTTAGCTTCAGCAGCCATCTCAGACCCCTGTGCCCAAGGGCTGAACTTTCCCCCACCCTGCTTTAGTAAGCCCCACCCTGCTGTAGTTCCAGAGACCCCCACCCTGCTTTAGTTCCAGGAAGCCCCACCCTATTTTGGTTCCAGAGACCCCCCACCCTGCTTTGGTTCCAGGAATCCACACCCTGCTTTAGTAACAGGAACCCATAAATACCGCTGCTTTAACTAAACTCGGGGTCCAAGTCCCTAATCCCCTGTGTTGGGTATACTTATGCCCAAGCTTAAGCTTGTCAAATAAACCCTCGTGTGATTGCACCGGTGCTTGGCTCCTTGGTGGTCTCTCGGACGCAAAAACTCGGGTACAACATTTAGTACATGTGTAATTATTCAGTAAAAAATACACAGTGAGCTCTGATGACCATAAGATTAGAGAGAAAATCTTCTAGGTTATATGCCAATTCAACAAGAAGAATTTGCCTAAAAATAGCATTCTACTTCTGTATCTTATTTTGAAGCATATATTCAGCAAGCTCTCTGAATTGTGTATGTATATCTGACAGGTGAGACTTACTCTGTTCCGGCAATGGGAGAAATACTTACTGAAATTTCTCTTTCTTTCCTTTCTCTGTTCTTAAATATGCATACATACCTTTAAGAACTTTAATTTAAATAGATAAACTTAATTAAAATTCCAAATTCCTTTAAGTATTTATCTAACAACTTCTTACATAGAAAATGATATGATATGATGTGCCATAGGTACAACTACAGAAAATGAACTTAAAATTAGTGGAATAATATAAAGAAGTAATTCTTGGTAATAAGGTAATAAAAACACAACTCTAAATACCAGTGGAAGGTCTGGAATATTGTTCTGTATTTTCCCCCCAAAAGAATTTGTGCCATTTGCTTAGAGTGGTTTAGAAAATACAAACCTAAAGGGAAAACAAATAAACGAGATAGACAGAAATAAGGAATAATCTATTTTAATATAATCTTTTCAATATGCATTTAAGGTTCTGGTGCCAGTTCAGATAAAAGCAAACATACTTCATCCTGTCTCTCCTACTGAATACAACTAAAAACCTAGACATATGCATTGAGCAGCTGCCTAAAGACTCTGAAAAGTTAACTGGTAGCAGACAGAATGATAAAGCAAACCAGAACTCAAAATCAGACTAATATAAGGGTGAATTTCTTATATTTTTCCCTCCAGTATCTCCCAGACTCGATGGAAAAGCAGTTGCAAGGGCCAAAATTACACTCTGGTTGTAGGCTAAAAGAGTTCCAAGAGAAGACCTTTATTTTTGGTCTGTACAACAAAGAAGAGATCCCCAGGGTCACTTTTTCCTCCCATTTTCTCCATTCTAGTCCCAGGCAAACCCACGGCAGTGGTGGCAGGGCTGGGCAGTGGCAGCTGGGTAGGCACTCGAACTCTGAGGAAAAAGAACCCTTTTCTCTAACATGATAAACTGTGGTCCTGAGAATGTGAAATAGGATCCCAATTCTTTTTTTCTTTCTCAATTGTCCTGCTGTCTGAACACAAAGCAGACACATTTGTGGGAAGCACACATCCAGATGGGGAAACAAAAGTCCTATCTTTCTAGAAAGAAGAATGGAAGCCTCTGGGAGCCAGAGCATCAAGAAGATGGCAAAGATGAAGAAATTCAAGAAAGTGTTGGCACAAAATTGTGTATAACCTGAGCTACATATGCATGAATGTGACCCTAAACAGCACACCAAAGTCTCTGAGATCTGAACTGTCATCGGTAGACCACCTGAAGGCCTCACACTGGCCTCTGGATGGCATATAGATGGACAGAGCCAGTTAACACCACGAATTCCTTTAAAAATGAACCAACTTAGAACCATAACTCACAAAAGGTAATTTGGAACTTTCAGCCTAAACCTACCCATGTCTATTAACTGATAGAAAAGGTTTATTAACTGATAAAACACACCACACCCACACACACATGAGCACATGCACATGTGCAAAATTGACCTTCTCTAAGAATTAAATAGGACTCAGAATTTCATGACACAATGTACCAAATGTCCAGGATACAATCCAAAATTAGACAGCATATGAAAAAAACAGGAAAAAAATCAATATCCTAAAAAGAAGAGAAAAGTAACAGAGGTCAATGCTGAGATGATGCAGATAATGAATAACATGACAAAAACTTTAAAGCAGCTATTATAATCAAGCTTCAAAAAGTATAAGTGAACATTTTTGAAAAGAATGGAAATAGACCAAAAAATGATAGAAAGGGGACAAAATAAAATTTTAAAATGAAAATGTACAGTAACTAAAACAAACAAACAAAAATTCCCTGGAAGGATTCAACAGCGAAATAGAGGAGACAGAGCAGAGTCAGTAAATTGAAGAGAGTTCAATAGTACTTATCCAATCAGAACAACAAAAAGAAAAGACTGACAAAATTAAACACAACTTATAGATCTGTTAGACAGCATCAATAGGTCTAATATTTGTGTAGTCAGGGCTCCAGAGCAAAGGATAAAACAGAGTACCAGAAAAAAATTTTGAAGAGATAATGGCTCGAAATTTAACAAATTGGTTAAATACATAAGCATCCAGATTAAGAAAGCTCAGTTCATCCCAATTAGAATAAACACAAAGAAATCCATACTTTGAATTATCATAGTTGAATTTCTGAAAATTTACAGATGAAAAAAACTTAAAAGCAAACAGAGAGAAATGAATGATATATTATCTACAGAAGATCATGGTCTAAATGATAATGGATTTCTCATCAGAAACTATTGGTATTGGAACAACATTTTTAAAGTGCTAAGAGGGAAGAACTGTCAAACCAGAATTCAATACATAGAAAAAATTTCATTCAGGAATGAAAGTTAGATAAGCTCATTATCAGGTGAAGGAAACCTAAGAGAATTTATTACCAGCAAATCAGTTCCAAAGGAAATGCTATAGGAAATTCTTCAGACACAAGAGACATGATAATAGAGGGAAAGTGGTAATTTAGAAATGAAGGAAGAATAAGAGAAATAGTAAATATCTTTGTAATAAAATAAACCATTTTTCTTCCCTTGAGTTGTTTAAAATATGTGATTGTTGAAAGCAAATATTATAACATTACTAGAAATAGAAGGGAAGTTACTCAACATGATACAGAGCTTGTATGAAAAACCCACAGCTAACAATGGGGAAAAGATTGAAAACTTCCACATTAAGATCAAAAACAAGATAAGGGGTCCTGGGATGGAACCCCACATCAAGAGTCTGCTTATCCGTCTGCCTCTCCCCCACTCATATGCATGCTCTCTCTATGTCTCTCTCTCAAATAAATAAAATCCTTAATTTTTTTTTTAATAATGCCTACTTTTACCACAGTTATCCAACATTATACTGGAAGTTCTAGCCAGAGCAATTAGACAATAAGTAAAATTATTCCTATTCACAGATGAAATGATCCTTTGTGTGGAAAATCCCAAAGGCTCCATAAGAAAACTACAAGAAGTAATAAATGAATTCTTCAAGGTCTCAGGACATAGAGTCAACACATAAAAATCTGTTGTATTCCTATAAACAATTAGAACTAAACAATTAGAAACTAAACTAAACTAAACAATTAGAAAAGTAAATTAAGAAAGCAATTCTATTTACAAAAATTTCTAAAAGAATAAAATACTTAGGAGGAGGTAAAAATCTTATGCACCAAAAGCCACAAAATATTGCTGAAAGAAATTAAGTAAATGGAAATACATCCAAGTTCATAGAGAAGAACATTTAATATTGGTAAGATTTCAATATGACACAAAACAATCTACAGACTCAATGCAATTCCTATTAAAATTCCAACAGAATTTTTTGCAAACATAGAAAAAATGATCTTAAAATTCACATGAAATGCAAGTGGTCCAAACTATAAAAGATACAGTATTCAAAAGAAGTAAGTACTGGCATACAGATAAACATATAGATCAATGGAATAAAATTAAGAGTCTAGAAATAAACCTAAACATCTATGGCTAACTGATTTTTGACAAGAGCACTAATCCATTCAATAGGAAAAGAATGATCTCTTCTACAGGTAGTCCTGAAACAACTGGATTTCTCCATGTAAAAGAATGATGTTAAACCCCTTCCCCATACCACATAAAAAAATTAACTCAAGGGGCGCCTGGGTGGCTCAGTGGGTTAAGCCGCTGCCTTCGGCTCAGGTCATGATCCCAGGTCCTGGGTTCAAGCCCCACATCGGGCTTTCTGCTCAACAGGGAGCCTGCTTCCTCCTCTCTCTCAGCCTGCCTCTCTGCCTACTTGTGATTTCTCTCTGTCAAATAAATAAATAAAATCTTTAAAAAAAAAAAAAAATTAACTCAAAATGGACCAATGACCCAAATATAAAAACTAAAACATAAAACTCTCAGGATAAATCATATGGATAAATCTTCATAAACTTGGATTTGACAGGGATTCGTAGCCAAATAACACTAAAAGCACAAGCAACAAAAGACAAAATAGATAAGTTGATTTAATTAAAATTAAAACCCCTTTTTAAAATTATTTCTGCTCAGCTTTATTCCAACGATTTGAAGGAGGCTTAAAAAAACTTATAAAAATTACATATATATATTTATAATACTAGAAATTTATTTGTTTTTTATTAACATATAACATATTATCTGTTTCAGGAGTACAGGTCTAAGATTCTTCAGTCTTACACAATTCACACCATTCACCATAGCACATACTCTCTCCAATGTCCATCACCCAGCCACCCCATCCCTCCCAAACCCTCCCCTCCAGTAACCCTAAGTTTGTTTCCTGAGATTAAGAGTCTCATATGGAACCTTCTCCAGAATAGACCACACACTGGGTCACAAATCAGGACTCAACCCATACCAAGAGATTGAGATTATTCCCGCATATTCTCAGACCACAATGCTTTGAAACTGGAGCTCAACCACAGGAAAAAGTTCGGAAGGAATTCAAACACCTGGAAGCTAAAGACCACCTTGCTTAAGAATGCTTGGATCAACCAGGAAATCAAAAAAAAAGCTTAAACAATTTGGAAACCAATGAGAATGAAGACACTTCGGTCCAAAACGTATGGGATACAGCAAAGGCGGTCCTAAGGGGGAAATACATAGCGATCCAAGCCTCCCTCAAAATAATTGAAAAATCCAGAATACACCAGCTGTCTTTACACCTTAAAGAACTGGAGAATCAACAACAAATTAAGCCAACTCCACACACAAGAAGAGAAATAATCAAGATTAGAACAGAGATCAATGAGATAAAAACTAAACTAGAGAGACAGTAGAATGAATCAAACTAAAAGCTCTTTTTCATCAAAGAGCATTATTAAGTGAAAAATATAGTGACAAACTTAAACTTTTGTAAATCATATATCTTATAGTGATTTAATAGGTAGACTATATAAAAGACTCCTAAAACTCAACAATAAAAAAATAAACAACCAATCCAAAAATTGGCAAAAGACTTGAATAGACATTTCTCTTAAAGAAGGTATACTAACAGCCAATGAGCATATGAAAAGATGCTCAGTATCATCAGTCACTAGGGAAATGCTAATTAAAGCCACAAAGAGTCATCACATCATACCCACTGAATGTCTACAATGAAAAATATAATAACAAATGTTGGTGAGCTTGTGGAGAAATTCAAATCTTCATGCACTGTTAGTGGGAATATAAAATTGTGCAGCATTTCTGAAAAACACGTTGACTCTTCCTCAAAATGTTTGAGTTAACATATAATATAGTGATTATACTATATAATAATAAATAAAAATAAAAACACATGTCCCTACAAAAGCTGCAAACAAATGTTCCTAGCAGCATTTCCTAACAGTTAAAAAAAAAAATAGCAACCAAAATGTTATTCAACTGATGAACGTGTAAATAAAAGGTGATATATCCAAATAATGTATATTTGGAAATAAAAAGAAATGAAGTACTGGTACATGCTACACATTGGAGACTCTTGAAAGTATTTTGCTAAGAAAAAGAATCAAATAACAAAATACACATATTATGTGATCCGATTTTCTTGAAATATTCAAAATAATTAAATTCATAGAGGTGGAAAGTAAATTAATGGTTGCTTAGAAGTGGAGGTAGGAAGCGTGAGGGGAGATGAGGATTGATTGCTTAGGATTGATGATATGGGGTTTCTTTTAGGAGGGATAAAAATGTTCTAAATCAGATTGTAGTGACTGCTGCACAACCATGTGAATATATTTAAAAATACTGAATTTTCATTTTAAATGGGTGAATTTTCTATATTGAATTTATTTCAATGAACTGTTTAAGTACATGTCAGTTTTTAATATATAAATAGACTAAAATATATAAACAGAAGTAGACTAAATAATATATGATAAAATATAGATACAGATATATGACATTATACACACACACACACACACTAAGGAATTTCTGTGTTACCTGCAAACTTTTAAAAACTATAAGCCTGTAAGTTATGTCTTTTACTTGGAACTTCTAATTCTAACAGAGCCTGTTTACTGTCAGAATCACCTCAAATTCTAAATTATAGAAGCCAAATTTGATGTGTTAGTAGAAGGTATCCTTGTTAATATAAAAATTAACATAAATTATTTAATATTCAAGTCGCAAAGAAAGAATGGGAACTGTATTTAACACAAAAATATTCTAAGTGATATGTTCATAGAGTCACTTTATGAAACCCAGGCAACAAATATTTTGCACTAAAACTGCTCATGTGAGAATTACTTATGATGCAAACTTTCAAGAAGATGAAAAATATAAAGGAAATCAAGAGTAGAGAATGAAAGCCTAACATCATGATTCTTCAGTCTTGTACAATACCATAGTGTAGACACTCAATACATGTTAATGACTTTGGCTTTAGGGATGAATTTAATCTAAAAAATGACATAGGCTTTCTTTGATTCTGCAAACACTAGTACCATTCTCACAAAATGTTAGTGAATGAAAGAAATATTGGCCATCCAGAGACAATATTCATCATAAGAAAATGGCTACTAACCCACTAAAGATTAAGAAATCTACCAAATTCATAAGAGCTAGATCTTGAAAAAGTTAGAGGAGAATCAAGGATTCCTGATTACTTGTCTGATTTTCTTTCAACCAGTCTCATGCTGCCTAATTTGTAAAGTCCACTGGGTGAAAAAGGAATGTAACTAAACCTTAGTATAACTTCAGAATTGACCCTGTCAGCTATTTTTTCATTGTGTGCAGCTGCTTAAATGTATCGTCTTCAGCAAAAAGCAATGTAAGTAATTGCATAGCATAAAAGTAAATGTTAAATTATAATTAAATTATTCTGCAAGCCTATCACACTAAGTTTATGGCCATTTCATCATATCGCAGCAGCACACAGAACAACAATTAGAGAGAAAGAAATGTTCTAAATTGAGATCTCAACTTTCTGAGAACTTGTCTCCTTGAAGGCATCTCCTAACATTGTTTATGTCGTTACTTTTCATTTTAGTTTCTCAACTGTCAGCTCTTCTTTTATATATACATTTCTTGTGATCCTTTTTTCCTTCAGCAGATAGCCAAACGCTGGAAGAGTCCAAATTAAATGTCTCCTAGTTTGACTTCATACAAAAAGGTCCTGATTTATTATTCAAGATTTACCCAGTGCTTTTCCTTCTCTCAGATTTTTGCAATCATTTATTAGCTTTTACAGAGGACTATCCTGTGAAGGTCATTTTTAGCACATTTCTTTGACAGAGGAGAACACAGACTTTAATTGAAAAAATTATTTTGACTGAGGTGGCAGAATAAGGTTAGCTGAGAGTCCAGAACAATGTCCAAGGTCATGTTAGCACACTTAGCTCCACTTTCTTTTTTCATCATTCCTACTTTTAACAGAGAAGCACAACCTATTCATTCTGAAAACCCCTTTTCTCCTGATTGTTCTTCTCAGAGCCCCAACTTTCTATACAGGCCAGCACTACTCATACAGTATCTTTTACTTAGCCCAAATAAGTCTCTGCAAGCTACAAATACCCTTCAAGTACACATCTTAACACGATTGTGACAGCCATATCAATTATTTAGCAAATATTTGTGTGTGTGTGAGTGTGGGTATACATGTGTCAAGTCAAGGGGGTTGATTTATTTAAAACATATTCACTCAACAAGAATTTGGGGGAGCTTATCACGTGGCAGATAGCAGGTTCTGGGGCTTTTAAGGCAAGTTAAGAACTAGTTCCTGCCTTTAAGAAGTTAAAACCTCACTGCAACAACAGAAGAATATGACAATAAGAAGGCAATTACATAAAACACACACCACACCACCACCACCACCACCACCACAAACACCACCAACAATGTGAAGTCTCAGTGACATTAAATATGTGGGATGTTTATTGGAGTTAGAAGAAGAGGATGGCCAAGAAATTAGTGACATATTTGAGAAGAAGGAACATATCTGTAGAGCTTTAGAGAGGCATACTTTGCAGGCAGAAACTGCAGGAGAAGAGCAACTCAGAGTCAACTTCTCATGTACCCCCTCTCTTCCTACTGGGCACTACTGTTATGAAAAGGTGAGAGAATACAAAAGTAGCATTACGCATGCACTGTGTCCACCTGAAATACCAAGATAACTGAGGAGATTCTATCTTGTCTTTCACTGTCACCACAGACTACAGGAAGAGCAAGTGAATTCCTCCTCCATAACACTGAATGTCATGAATAAAATGATAAAAATAAGGGCTAGGGGTATGGTACATATAAACTAGGTAGCACAATGTCAGACACAGAGTAATTGCTTAACAAATGTTATTTTCAGCTGCTATTGATATCTCAACTACTGTATAAAGAGTTCCTGCTGCCATCTTGATAGAATGAGTAGAAGGGAAAGAAAAGGAGTGAAACAATTAGAAAATGCTGGCATTGGTGTTTTAAGTAGAAAAAATAGCATGAGATAGAATCTATCCTTGTTACTCTATTTTTGTCCTATTCATTGTGCTAATTAAACATTGTTTTACTTACTTCTTAAAACAAAGAGGTAGGTAGGTAGACTTAACTCCATTTTACAATTAAGAAAAATAATGATCAGGGGCGCCTGGGTGGCTCAGTGGGTTAAAGCCTCTGCCTTCAGCTTGGGTCATGATTTCAGGGTCCTGAGATCGAGTTCCGCATCGGGCTCTCTGCTCAGCGGGGAGCCTGCTTCCTCCTCTTTCTCTGCCCACCTCTCTGCCTACTTGTGATCTCTGTCTGTAAATAAATAAATAAATGTATAAATAATAAATAAATAAATAAATAAAATCTTAAAAAAAAAAAAGAAAGAGAATGATCAAATAAGTTTAAAGAATTTTACAAGGTCATTTATCTAGTCAAAGGTGGCACAAGCAACTGAATCATATCTCCAAACTCCAATCTTGCTAGTTTTATACATTCTCTTCTAAAAATCATAAAATAGCAAAACTATAGTTTAATTTAACAAATATTTTCTGAGTTCCTCCTATGCGTCAGCAACTATATACAAAGTAGTGTAAAAAGGGAAGTGTCCCTTCACATATGGTATCTGACCTTATTGGGCTAAAAATACAGAGGTAGATGAACAGATAACAAGGCAATTGTATAGCAGCACAGAGGACGGAAGAGTCCAAATTAAATGGTGGGAGTATTTAACCTATGGAAGATTAGGGAAGATTCTCAGAAGGAGTATATCTACACTGAGACATGAAACCTGAATATAAATTAGCATGATGAAGTATAAGGAGGTGTGTGAGGCAGATACAGAGAACAGCCTATGTGAAGGCTCAGAAACAAAACAAGAATGTCGATTTTGAGAATAAGACTCTCTACCATAGGATAGGGCTGTGGAGTGGACAAGTGATGACGCTGAGGGGTCCATGTCATGGAGTCACACTTGAGAGCCACAGTAGAAAATAACAGTCTTACCCTAACTTAGGATACGGGGCCTTATGACACATTTTAAGCAAAGGAATGAAGTAATTAGGCTCATGTTTTAGAACGAAACTTTTTAGTAAAGCAATAAATTAGAGAAAAAAAAAAAGAAGAAGAAGAAAAGGAAATGACAGTCACATCTTTTCCTGAACTTAGCTTTTATAAAAACTATGAAGCTTGTGTAAATAATTAGTAGGTGAACAGCCCTGCAGTGAAATATAGTCAGGCCAGTGAAAACTTATGCCATCTTCAAAGCTAAACAGGCTTGGCCTGACAAGATGTTCTGGTGAAGTTAACTGTGGAAGGCCATCTGTTTAGTGATCGTTGAGGAGGTTTTAAAGAAAAACATGCATTTAGCACTCAGTTGGAACTCTGTGACAGGTTGCTTGCCATGGCTTTCTACTTGTAAGAAAAGATTTACAACAGAGAAGGCAGTTCAGGTAGTTGAGATGCGGCCATTTACTAAGCATCCTGGAGCTGGTTCCAGTCTAATAAAGAGGAAATGCCAATTTTTTTTTTCAATTTCAGACTTTTATTTCTGTCAGCTCCTCATCTGATACCTTACCTTCAGTAGATAATTCTGCCTTTGGATTCACAGAGAAACAAAGGCAATTCTACTCTATGAATTCTCTCAATTTCCATCCCTACCACACACAAATATTCCATTCCTCTCCCTCTCCCAATTTATCCTCTTTATTACACTTGAAGTTGATGATAATCAACTGTTCTTGGCAGGTTTAATCTTTTATCTTAATTCTCCCACCATTCCCTCACTAGAGCCTCACTAAACCAGTTTCCTCCTTCTTTCTCCTGTCTTCTGCCTCTTCTTTTTTGCTGGATCTCTCCTTAAAACATACTAATACAGTCAAGTCTTTCTCATATGAAAAACTTTTTTTAGAAGTTTTCTTACATAAAGATGGAAATGTTGGCCGGATTTCAACTTTACAGAATTCACGATTATACCGGAATTAGGGTAAGAAAGAGAAAATGATGAAGAGGAAGGGAGAAATTTGGTTTCTTGATATCATACTTCCCTACTGCTACTCTCTCTTTTGCCTTCTCTCTTAAACATCTTGGCTGTGGTCTTAATTTGTTATTGATATTTCCCTATCTTCCACCATTTAATTCATCCTACTGAAATCCAAACTCCACCTCTGTCATAGTTGCTTCTTTAGCAAAGATTGTGGCAGATTGCCCATCCAATGGGCCTTTTTGAATCTTAGATGGAAGAGAATGTCTAAGTAGGCTGGAATTGGGTATTTCTCTTTCCCTAAGTCAGTTAGGCTCTAATAATACTCCAACAGGTTAGGCCCTAGTTAACTACTTTCCCTTGAAGCTTTATGCTCTGGTGTATTTCAATATAGTTCTTTTTCTCTTCCTTCTTCCAGTAGCTCAAGGGTGTTTTTCCCCAGTATTTACTGTGAGAGTCTACTTGAGCTCCTGGAGGTACATCTCACAAAATTGGGCAGGCTCCTCTATGACTGGGTCCCCCTGGATTTTTTTTTTTTTTTTTTTTAATTCTCTAAGGTGTCCTAACTGAACCTTCACCAATTCATCCATTAATTAGTTCATGTTTTCCTACTCTGGTGTGAGTTTCCATGGTTTCTGCTTGTCAGTCTCTGCTCTGGTAAGCCATGACTCTTTATTCAGCTAGTTGTCTGTTTCTCCAATCATGAAGGAGTGGTTTGCCCTTTTCCTTACTTCTTTTATCAACCCAAGAAGACTTGTTAACTTTTCAGTCTGTTCAGCTTTTTACTTGTTAAAACAGAGTGACAATTTCCAAAGTCCTCATATGCAAGCTGAAAACCAGAAATCTTTTAAGTTGATTTTTTAATCCACTACTTTCCTAGATTCTTATTAGTCCTAGCAGTTTTTCACAATGGATTTTTTATTTAGAGGATTATCGCCCACCAATAATGATACTTCCATTTCATTTATTTAATCCTTAACAGTAGTTATGCTTTTTTTTCACCCTTATAACAGTGTCCAGGAATTCTAGTAATAGTAAATAAGTAGGATTAAAAATTGGCTTCCTGTCTTAGTCTTTGTCTTGATGGGAATATGAATAGGTTTCTCCACTAAAGGTTGTACTTTTAATAATTTTTTTCACAAATATCTTCAGGTTAATGAGTTAACTTCAAAACCATTTTCTGCTTATTTTTTAAAATATTTTATTTATTTATTTGTCAGAAGAGAGAGAGACTAAAAACAAGCAGGCAGAGCAGCAGACAAAGGGAGAAGCAGGCTCCTTATTGAGCAAGGAGCCCATGTGAACTCCATTCCAGGACCCTGGGATCATGACCTGAACCAAAGGCCAACACTTAACTGACTGAGCCACCCAGGCATAAGAATTATTTAACATTATTATGTAATGCTAATAATGATTTTTTAAATTTAATCCATTAATGTGATAAGTTACATTGCCAGAAATTTCCTATTTTGAACCATTCTTGACTCCATATCAAACCCTATTTGATTGTCATGTATACATATATACATGATATATACTTTTTTAAACTTTTTTAAAAATTAACTTTTGTTTTGGAGGGATAGAGTTGGGTACTTGTTGGGTAGCTCTCCCACATTTTTTACTTTCTGGGACAACTTAAAAGCTGGAATATCTATTCCTTTAAAGTTTGATAAAATGTACATATGAAGCCCAAATGTGTCAGGACTTTTTGAAGGGGAAAGGTCTTTGAATATTGTTTCAATTTTTTTATTTAGGTTTTCAGTTATTTTTCTTACCCTGAATTTGGCCTTTTACATTTTTGTCTATTTACATAGATAAATAAATCATCTTCAAATTATTAAGTTAATGAATATATAGTTTTTGATGATAATTATTATCTCACTTGTGTCAATATGCCTTCTGCATTTTACTTAGTTGCAAGTTCTCTTATAATTGATCATCTTAGCTAGAAGGTTTTCTAGCCTATTAATATTTTCAAAGAAAAGTTTGGTTTTGCTAATTATTCTGTTATATCTTTTTTTTTATTTTACTGATATCTACATAGCTTTAGCTTTTTTTTAAGAGTTAAGTATGTTTCATTACTAATTTACTATCAGATATAGAGTAAAATATAAGCATACAGATAGAAAATAAGCTACTATGCGGTATTTTAAAAATTAAAAAATGAAATAAAAAGCAATCTAAATATTCACCAACATAAATGAGTGAATAACTTGAGATATAATCTAGATAGTAGTGAAATGAGTTAATTTAAACTATACACATAAATAGGAATTAATCTCATAGAGCTGAACAGAAACCTCAATTTAAAAAAAAATTACGAAGTATGATCTCATTTTCATAAGTTTAAAAGCATGCAAAAATCACTGAATGAGAGCTTCCAGGCTGCAGGTAATCACTTCCCCACCGCCACATCAGGTTCATACATTTACAATAAAAAGTGAATGAACAGCTCTGGTTCTGGAATGAGATACAGACTCATTTTTCCCTTTTCACCTTCTCATTTCTAAGTATAGCTAAAATGTCCTGAAAAATACCTATCGGACAATGATGAAAGGACTCTGAAAGCTGGAAAGAAGAAAGACTCACCATACATCCTCCAGGAAAGTCTAAGCTCTCTGACCAAAAGATCAGTGGAGAGTCCAGGACAGATGTGCAGTGAAGCCAGACCCCTGCTTTACAATGCAGGTCCCATCTACAACCTTCTCCACCAGCAGCAGTGGCAGCGGTGAGGTCTCAGGCACTCCTGGTCTTGGATTCACCACTGAGCCACCCACAAGGCCCATGCAAACAGCTCCTGAATCTCCCAGTGATATAAAGAGAGCCAGGCCCAGGTCTGTCCCCTGCACAACAAAAGGTGGCCAAGTGACACCCAGCACCATTCACTCCAGAGATGCCACCGACAGGGACTGAAGGGGATCTACAGAAGTACCTGAAGAATGAAGCACACTGAAATAGCATTTGCAAGGGCCCTGGAAACAAAACTGTCATGGAAACTAAAGCCACCAAAGGAGACTAGAACCTAGATATTAAACCTAAACTAAGCAGCCACCCACTAAATAGAAGGATTAGATAAGATCAAGGACCCCCAAAAATCATAACAATAATGTCTATAGTACAGTTGAAAACCACTTGCCATGCCAAAACAAAACAAAACCAGAAAAATCACAACTAGAATGAGAAAAAGACAACCAACTAAGCCAATGCTGAGATGAGTTATATGTTAGAAATATTTGACAAGGATTTTAGCTATCATAAAAATGCCTCAACAATCAATTGCCATTTTAAGAACAAAAACTAAAACAGCTCAGCAAATAAATAAAAGTAATTAAAAATTAAAATTAAATAACTGAAAAATACAGTAAACAAAATGAAAAATCTAAAGGTTTCAGTAGTAAGGTGGGAGATAACAGAGGATAAAATCACTCAACTTGAAGAAAAGATCAACAGATCAATAGAATTTACTCAATCTGAAAAACAGAAAAAATAGAACCAAAAAAATGAGAAGAAACTCAGGAATCAGTGGAACGCAACAGCAGAAGATTTAATATTCATATCATCAGAGTCCCAGAAACAGAGGAGAAGGAAAGACTGCAAGAATATTTTTAAAAATATAAAAGTGGTTGAAAACTTACTAAATTTGGTGAAAAAATGCTGGTGGGAGTGTAAATAATACAACTATTCTGAAAAATACTTTGGCAGTTCTTTTGAAAACTAAAATGGACATACTATACGACCTAGTTATTGTACTCTTTGGCAATAAGTTACCTGAGGGAAATGAAAATTATGTCTACACAAAAGCCTGTCCACAAATGTGCAGAACAACTTTATTTGTAATAGCTTTGACAACAACTAGAAACAACTCATGTTCTTCAATGGGTAAATGGTAAAACCAACTATGGTACATTCATAGCGTGGACTACTACTCAGCAATAAAAAGGGAAAAATAATGATACACACAACAACTTGGATGAACTTCAAGAAAATTATTCTGAGTGAAAAGAGAAAATTTTCAAAGGATACATACGGCATGATTCCATTTATGTAATATTCATAAAAATAACACAAAAATGGAGAACAGACTAGTGGTTGCCAGCAGGTGGGGCTGGGGAAAGAACATGGGTATGGCTATAGAAAGCAAGCCTGAGGGGCACCTGGGTGGCTCAGTGGGTTAAGCCTCTGCCTTCGGCTCAGGTCATGATCTCGGGGTCCTGGGATCGAGCCCTGCATCGGGCTCTCTGCTTAGCAGGGAGCCTGCTCCTCCCCCCACCCCCCACCGCCTGCCTCTCTGCCTACTTGTGATCTCTCTTTCTCTGTCAAATAAATAAATAAGATCTTAAAAAAAAAAAAAAAAAAGCAAGCCTGAGTGAATTTTGTGGTGATAGTACAGTTGAGTATCTTGACTATCCTGTTGGTTATGCAAAATGTACACATGTGATAAAACTGCACAGAGCTATACACACACACACACACACACACGATTACATGTAAACATTATGAGGTTTAAATAAACTCTCTGAGTTGTACAAATGTCAATTTCTTAGTTTGGATATTGTAGCATAGGGTAAGCCTGGGGGAAGGATGCATGGGACTTTCTGCACATTTGTTTATGATCGCCTGCTAATCTCTAAATATTTCAAAAATTTTAAAAAATATTTAAAATGAAAAGCATAGAAAAATTGCAGCCAAACATTGAGAATCAATCTTGGACAGATTTGTAGGATGACATTTACTCTGGGCTTCTAGAAGTAGGGACAAAATTGATAATTTCATGCTTTGGCAAGTGAGAAAGCTTCTGGTGAACTCTTTTCTATCCTGAAAAGTAGCAGAAGTTAACCTCTTGTTGAACAGATAGGACCTGTCAGCACATTATGTTATGAACCAATTAGTTAAGCAAGATGACTGCATAAAGGAAATATATCAAAACCATATAAGGAATGAAAATGGAACCCCCAACTATATCATTATAAAACAACTGAGTCTCAGCACTAAATGTCTTAGGCTAGTGATGAAGAGAAGGTATGAAATAGAAAATTTTAGCAATATCCAATGCCAAATAGATACTATTTTTGCTAATATGTTGTTAGAAGAAAAATTCCATGAACTTATCGAATAAATATAATTCATACTTTTTTCACAACCCACTGGTGATTTTCAAATTAGATTCTAGCTAAAAATGTGCTGAGTTTCTCATAGTATCTGATAAAAAGTAGTTCTAAGAAATGTTTTAAGGCCATTATTCTCTGTAAAAAGACCCTGAATGATGTAACTAGTCTACATATCTATCACTGAGTTCCTGTCAGTATATTAAGGAAGTGCCTCTGGAAATAACTAAAGTGAAAATAAAATTTGTTTAGCTGCATGTATCAGAAGATATTCAAAATTATCTTAATTTTTCTGTATATCTCTTTGGCTCATTGCTGCACCAAGATAAATACTGTTTAATAATGATAGTAAAACATTTGGCTTCCTTATTAAAATAAAAAGTACAAAACAAAGTAACATACTGTCTACAAATGTGTCCACAAGTACTAAAAACATGAAGACATGCATGTAATGATGCCCACCAAATTCAACATAGCAGGGAGGAATTTGATTTGGTGTGGCCAAGCAAAATACTTACATGAGAAATGTATGAATTCATTACTCCTTAACCTGGATAATAGATACATGGTGTCTATTTTATTATTTCTTTTTTAATGTGTCACAAATATTTAATAAATAAAATAAAATAAAATTCCATATTTAAATTATTTTCCTTCGATATTGTGACCTCATTCTTGCTCCAAGTGTCCCTACAGAGAATTCTGAGGTTCATCTCAGTATTTTTTCCCTTGTGAAAACTTTTGAAATTTTCTTGCTATTGTTCTTAAAAGTCACCATAATGTATCCATGTGTGAATTTTTCTTTATTTATCCAATCTGACCACGTAAGAATCTTTCAACATGATTTATTTAAACTTGCTTTAGTTTAATTTCTGAGAAATTATGCATTACTATTCCTCAATAATTTCCTCTCCATCCAATTTTTTCCTCTCCTTAGTCTCTTAATATTTTGATTTTTATGTCTACTAAATTTCACATATCTTAACTTTTCTTTTGTATTTTCTCCCTCTTTATCTTCCTATTCTTTCCATGAGAATGTCTTGACCTGATCTAGTTTATTCATTTCTTGTAGTAATCATTCCAGTTTTTATCCCATCTATTATTTAATTCTAATTATTACCTTTTTATGGTCAATTTTTCCACTATGTGTGCTTTTTTTTTAAAATAATGGCTTACTTTTTATTTTACCATGTATTAGAGGATATTATTTTATTTTAAATTTTTGATCTGCCTATTTCACCTAATCTTATTTGCTCATTTTATTTACTCTCCTTATCATTTTATTTATTCTCCTTTATCTGTCCTTCAAATGTCTGGCTCCTTTTGGCAGTGAGTACATCTTCCCCTGTGGGTATCTGGTACCTTAGCTGGTAATGTGGATATGGTAGAACAGCATGTGCTGTTCCTTGTTTGGTTATGGTGGGAGGATTGCATCACAGCTTAGCATCCACATTTTGGACTTGATCCTTTCTCTTCTATCCCACTTGCTGATCCCCAACTGGTAGTACTGCCCCTCAGGGAACATCTGCTCCAGCACTGCTCTTTCCCTAGAGCCTAGAGCCTTTCTCCATTGGTTTATCTAGAGCTCAGAAGAGTGAGCAGAGGAGGAGAGGGGAGCAGGGATTTCTTTGAAGCCTGCAGGCAGCTCAGGCTGCATGGTTTTGAGCCCCTCTAATGTCACTCCACTGGTCCCAGTGGTCCGGGGCAAGGCTCAGTGACTTTACTGTGAGTAATGAGGGGGCAGGTAAGCAGGTAGACACCACCACAAAGTCTGATCAGGATTCTAACACTGACAAGCAAGATGACCCAGACTTGACTTTATTTGCATTTGGTTTGTTTTGAGGAAACTCATAAGCCAACAATGCAAAGAATTAATGCAAATGGGAAAAGGAACATAGCTACCTAGGATATCTCTAGTCCTTCATGGAGGATGTCCAAAGTCTGGTCAGCTACACAGTGGAGGAGAGTGCCAATCCAGCCACAGCATTCCAAGGCCAAGATTCATTGTCTTTGCCATTAGGCCACATCCCCTACAAAGGCCTACCTATATATGAGGCAATAGTTTGCTACACCTGGGCTGTCTTCCCACTTCATAGGGCCTACGGCAGTCATCTGCACTGTATGATCTCTTCCTACAGTGGCAGGAACCTTAATTCTTTTCTTTTTCCCATATTTGTTTCCCTTACTAGTCATTCAAGTGCAGATACTCTATTTATTTCTGTATCTCTACTAGTTTGCATATTGCAATAAATACTTGTTTTGTTATTATTACTTTTTTGTTTATGAGGAAATGGAGGGAAGTAATGGTTAACATGATAAATGTTAAATGGCTGAAATCACAATTCAGAAATGAGACATTTATTTGTGAAGCAGTTCCCATCTGGGGGTGTCAATCTTGGCATGAATTCTACTCTAAGGTAAGGAAAGGAAGGTGCTCCCCAAAACCAAGGGGAGTATCCAAAGGTCACAAGCAACTTAGGAGCATGGGGGCCATCAATTAGAAAAAAATTTAGGCCAGTTGTCAGGAGTCTATAAAAAAGTGAAAGAGAAAGACAAAGTTAAGCTTGTTCAGGTCAGTTAATATAATTGTGGGGCCTCAGTAGATTGACTGAATATAGGGGGGAAAAAAACCTAACATAGCAAAACAAAACCTGTCCCAGAGACATCTGAGGTGACCCTTTACCTCTCTTTTATCAGTGTGGGTCTGGGCTACCAATGAGTGGGCAGATTCCACACCTGAGAGAGGTGAGAGCAGCGTCTAAAATATCAAAGGAACAGTGGAGAAGAAAGCTTCCCTTTGCACTATCGTCCTAATATTTCCACTCCAAGACTCCAGGGGTCTGGGATGGTGAGGCAATCCCTCTAGAACCGTCTGTGGGAGAGGTTACAGCCATCTCTCCCTGAATTCCTAGGTAGATAAGAAACTATTTTCCATGTAATGTTTGAAAGTTTTCCAATCTCTGAAATCCTTCTCTGTGTCCAGATTTAATGAGGCCATTAACTAAAGATGCTTCATGTTTGAGAGTTGTTTTTAAGGAACACATAAAAAATAAATTGAATGATGGGTATATACAATCAACTAAAGGGTCATTACCCTCCTCTGAACAACCAATATACAGAAATTAATAGGGATTTCTCAGTTTAAAAATATTTTCAAGGAGCAAGACTAAATTACTATGGGAAAAATGAAAAGTTAATTAGTTATTTTTGACTTGTGCAGGGCTTGACTGTTATGCAATCTTTTGAGGTCATCTTTAGAAATAGGGTACTCATGTGTCCAAGGTACAAAGCCCATCTGCTTGTTCTTGGGGTTCTAATTAACTTCCATGCTGGTTTGATTAACACTGGCATTTGTTTTTCCTAGTGGAAAGCAGCCACTGCATGAAAGAGCTTAAGTGAGTCACCTTTTGTTAGCAGGTTTGACAATCACAGGTTTTTTTACCTACATGGCATCAAATTTTTTTATTTGGACTTTGAAATACTTGACTTTCCTTAGGTGTAAAGAGTTAGATAAAATGCATGCCCTTTTAATTTCTTCTCAAAAAGTCAAGGGACACTATTACTATGTTTCTATGAAGATATGCATGAGAAACAATATAAAATGGGTCATTTCTTTTATAGTTAGTTCATTATATTAATATTACAATATTAAAATAACCAGCATACTTTATACTTTCAATGTCCACCTAGATAGCATAAACAACATAGTGATCTCTGACTTTCTGAACCTGTCTCTAGGGTTCTTCTCTCTTCATCTCAGCCCCCTGTTCCAATAGCCCTGCCCTGGGCATTAGTGTCATCTAACTGCTCTACAGAAAAACCACCAAACACTCTACTTTCTAACCACAGTGACTCTCTTCCCTTCCAACTAGACAAGCATGATCAGTGTCTGTAGTGGTTCTTAGGATGAGATACAGATGACAGAAGAGCATTTAAAAGAATATGTTGGTAAAAAAGAGAATAAATGAGATTCTGAACCAAAGTGGTAGCTATGAGAAGGTGAAAGACCAGAATAAGAAATACTGTATAGGCAGAAGAGTAAATTCTGCCTTATTCGAAGAGCTCATTTGAAGAGCAAATGTGGAAATTGAGGGAAAAGAAGTGTATTAGTCTTCTTCTACTGCTACATAACAAATTACTCCAAACCTAGTGGCTTAAACAACATACATTTATTCTCTCTAGTTTCTTCAGGTCAGAAGTTTGGATATGGCTTTGCTGAGTATTCTGTTCAAGGTTCAGAAAGCTGAAATCAAAATGGTAGTGGGGCTGCATTTCATCTGGAGGCTTGACTAAGGAAGGATCAACTTCCAGATTTCTTCAGCCTTTTGGGAGGATTCATTTCCTTGCTGCTATAGAATTCATGGCAGCTTATTTCTTCAAAGTCAGCATGAAATAGAGTGTCTTCTATTTCCCCTTACAAAGGACTTACATGATTAAGACAGGTCCACTCAGGATAATCTCCCATTTGATTAACTCAGAGTTAAGTGATTAGGGACCTTAGTTGCTTCTAGGCAATTCCTTCACCTTTGCCATATTCTACTAGTTACAAAAGTGAATCGCCTGCACTAAAGACAAGAGGATTACAAAAAGGTATGTGTTTCAGGGAGTACAAATCACAGGAGCCATTTTAGAATCCTGCCTATCATAGAAAAAAATAAGCACAAGTCTAAAGATTTGATCGTATTGAATGGGAAAATGGTGGCACTCATAAAATGGTACCCCCAAAAAATCAGCATATAAAAGAGTTTGTGAAAGCAGACAAATTTGATTTTGTTCATACTTTTATTGAAATACCAAAGATATAAGAAGTGTTGCCCAGAGGAATTGAAAATGTAAGATGGAACAAAGGATGGAAGTCTAAATTAGAAATATTGATTTATCCACAGACATTATGTGTTAAAGTCATGAGATTGGGTTACCTCATTAAAGGACAGAATAAAGAAAAGAAAACCTTTGGGTTATGGACATTGGGGAGGGTATGTGTTATGGTGAGTGCTGTGAAGTGTGTAAACTTGGCAATTCACAGACCTGTACCCCTGGAGCTAATAATACATTATATGTTAATAAAAAATTAAAAATTAAAAAAAAAAAAGAAAAGAAAACCTTAGTGTAAGGGAAACAGAAGCCAGTAAAGTGAAGAGGAAAGCAATTAGAAATCTAAAAATAGAATAAATGTCATGTTGTATTTGAATAAAAATGACTAGAAATATAGGAGGAAATGGAAGAAAGCAGATGATACATTGCATGCAGGCCAGTGGGTTTTAGACTTAAATGTACAGAAGGGGCCTGGGAAATCTTCTTAAAGACAGGGCACCTGGATGGTTCAGTCCAGCTCGGGTCATGATCTCAGGGCCCTGGGATTGAGCCCCGTGTCGGGCTTCCTGTTCAACAGGGAGTCTGCTTTTCCCTCTCCTGCTGCCCCTCCCTCCCATTCACGCATTCTCTCTTTCTCAAATAAATAAATAAAATCTTAAAATTTAAAAATGCAGGTTCAGATTCCCAGGCCCAACTGTCAGAGATTATGCAGTGAAAACTATGATTCTATTTATTGACAAGCACTCCAGGTGATTCCTAATCAGTATTTTCAGAAACTTTGTTCCAAGGATTAGTAAACAGGATGAAAGGAAAGGATGCAGCTTTCTTAGAGAGACCATCACAAAACTGTAGTCTAAATACTTCCTGTAAGAAACATTAAGGGGGTTTTAAAAAATTCAGATTCTTGGACATTACTTTAGACCTATTGACTCTGAAGCTGCATTTTAATAAATTTCACAAGATATTTTTATGCCCTATAATTTTGAGGCCAAAGTGTGGTAACTGAACTGGCACAGATCCTTGTTAATTGTCTGGAATGGGAGAGATAAGTACAGAAATTGAAAATAAATGTTTAGAAGTGTTTATAACAATTCAATATTGCTGTGACATCCAAGTGAAGAATCGTGATCTCATCTCATTAGCAGTGTATACACCAAATTGGGTGTTATACAACTCACATTTGGCACAGTGTTATAATGTGTGACATTTTAAGATTATTTCATTAACCATAACCCAAAAACATATAAAAATGAGAAATATAATCATTTATATTTTTACATCTTATTATTTTAAAATAATCTTAATTTTTAATCAAGCTTGTCTTAAAATTTATAGTCTAACATTATTAATTAGGAAAATAAAATTTGGATTTATTTTTAACCCTAATTTACACAAGATGAAATGAGCTTTACTAGACCTTTTTGCCAAGAAAGACATAGCTCTTCTAGATGCAGCCATAATAGCAAGCCAAATGATGATGGTGGAAGCATCTCCAAGAAAATGAAGATCAGTAGAATACATAATGGTTTTACCACAAATTATATACAATTCCTTATACACTGGATTTGATTTTTTAGTGAGAATTGATGGGGAAGAGCTAAAACCAAGGTATATCATTTTTTAGTCAGAATTGATGGGAAAGTGCTAAAACCACGATATATTATTTTGGACGAAAACCATAGAGAAACATAACAGAAAGAACATAAGTAACTTAAAATCAAAACAATTTTTTAAAGATTTTATTTAAAAAAAAGATTTTATTTATTTATTTGACAAAGAGAGTGAGAGAGCACACGCAGGAGGAGCAGTAGAGGGAGAGGTTGAGAAACAGGCTCCTCACCCAGGAACCTGATGCAGGTCTCAATCCCAGTGCCCCAGGATCATGATCTGAGCTGAAGGCAGATGCTTAACCATCTGAGCCACCCAGGTGCCCCCAAAACAATTTTTTAAAGAGTTTTGAATTCAAAAGCTGGTAGACATTCAATAATTCTCACTTAAACATTATACTTTGAAGACTTCTTGTAGAGTAGCAGTTTGATTTACTATGAATAAAAATCCAAATATTAATTATTAAGATATAAGTAAAAAATTGTGTCAAAAATATTTGTTTGAAGATGTTGGGTGTATCTGTGGCAAGATGGTAGCTCAAGTACCACTTTACAGTTATACCAAAGCTCAAAAATTAGGAACTGTCTAATGGTAAGGGAAGAGACACAGATTCAGTAAAGCTAATGACTCAATTTCACTTGCAATTTGTTGAATGCACAGATATTGCTACTGTGCCATTTTTTTTTTTAGTACAACTGCAATTCAGACATGAAGCTGATATGAAAGGGGTTTCCTTCCTTCCTTCCTTCCTTTCCTTCTTTCTTCCCTCCTTCATTTGTTCATTCCTTCCTTCCTTCCATCTTTCCTTTCTTTTTTTTTTTTGGCCTCATTGCCAACAAACAATGTAGCCCTGAAATGTATAAAAGTAGTCAGCGAATGTGGTTTGGAGTGTAAGTTTTGTGTAGAAGCATTTTCTGATGGCACATTTCACAGGTGCAAGAACAGGGAAACATTCTGGGTTGTTGCCCAGATTTCAGAGCTTGAACAAAAAGTATAATCAAAATGGAACTTCCTTCATCAATAAAGTCTCTTCCTATAAAAAAGTTTTCAGCAAAAATGAACAGGAAGTGTGGCATCATAAATGAGAACTGGGGGGGCGCCTGGGTGGCTCAGTGGGTTAAGCCGCTGCCTTCGGCTCAGGTCATGATCTCCGAGTCCTGGGATTGAGCCCCGCATCGGGCTCCTTGCTCAGTGGGGAGCCTGCTTCTCTCTCTGCCTCTGCCTGCCTCTCTGCCTGCTTGTGCTCTCTCTCTCTCTCTGTCAAATAAATAAATAAATAAAATCTTTAAAAAAAAATAAATAAATGAGAACTGTGATGATGAAAAGGCTAATGTATTTAATTTGAAATTATTCTCTATTTTATGAATATGGAATTTATAATTTATAAACTTATAAAAATATAAAATTTTTATAATTTATAAAATTCCATGTTTATATTTTAAAAACATTGTTGCATGAATGAGGCATTATATTTATTAAGGCAAAATTTCTATTGAAAATTTTTAAACGAGGGGCACCTAGGTGGCTCAGTCAGTTAAGCATCTGCTTTCTGCTCAGTCGTGATCCCAGGGTCCTGGGATCAAGCCCTATATGGGGCTCCCTGATCAGCAGGGAGCCTGCTTCCTCCTCTCCCTGGCCTTGCCTTGCGCTTTCTCTCATTCTCTCTCTCTCTCTCTTTCTCTCTCTCCCTCTCAAATAAATAAATAAAACCTTTAAAAACAAAAACAAAAACAAAATGTTTAAACTAGGTAATAAAGTCAATCCATTTCCAGTTTGGTCTGAATTTTCTAAATATGTGATTTTACAGCCAGGCTTGCTTATGTGCCTGAGACATTTCATATTATTAATTATCTTAATATTTCCATGCAAGGAAGGAATGGGACATATTTTTTGATAACAAGCAAAGTAAAGGACAAAAATGAAATCTAAAAGCATGAAAGAACAGAATTTCTACAACTTGTTATAATAAGTTCTATGGTTTAACAATAAGCATCACCAAAAGTGTGATTGTCTTGTTATTCCTTACCTTTAGAAATTTACCACCAAATATCTCATGCACTTGATAGAATATTGTGAATTTACTTTTTCATCAAAAGAAAAATACATAGAGAAATTTCCATACATGGGAATTTCATGGCTTTTGAATCCATTTCTTTTCATCTAAATATAATTTAAATTTAACTGGAGCTTTATAGGATGAATTATTAAAATCAGCTACTGATGAAAGTTTGAACATAAATTTTGAAAACAGACCATCACTTATTTCATTTTGGATTAAAGCTTACTGAAACTACATCTTTCTCACATTCCTGTCAATATTCCTTTGTGAGCCAATGGTACTTACAGGTACTATGAAAGGATAATATAGAAACAATTTAGGTATGAATTATCTTCTACAAGTACATAGTTATCATGCTCTCTAGATTAGATGAATTAGGCAATAAGAAAATTTATTTTCACATCAAAGGCAAATTTGTATTTATGTGTTATTCAGAAAAAATATATAGAGGATATGGGGAGTTGTTATTTCACTTAAAATTTTCTGTTCCTGGGGCTCCTGGGTGGCTCAGTGGGTTGAAGCCTCTGCCTTCAGCTCAGGTCATGATCTCAGGGTTCTGGGATCGAGCCCTGCATCAGGCTCTTTGCTCAGCAGGGAGCCTGCTTCCTCCTCTCTCTCTGCCTGCCTCTCTGCCTACTTGTGATCTCTGTCTGTCAAATAAATAAATAAAATCTTTAAAAAAAAATTTTCTGTTCCTGTTTAGTTATGATTGCAGAATACTACACTGCTATTAGTAATATGGCTATACTCTATATTAATCATTTACAAGCACATTTTCAATGCATTGTTTTATAATTCCTGTTACTTCATTTTCTTTTGATTATGTTTATTAGGAATATAATTTTATGTTGAATTTTATATTAAAACTTTGCTTTGCGGGCGCCTGGGTGGCTCAGTGGGTTAAAGCCTCTGCCTTCAGCTCAGGTCATGGTCTTGGGCTCCTGGGATCAAGTTCCATGTCGGGTTCTCTGCTTGGCAGAGAGCCTGCTTTCTCCTCTCTCTCTCTCTCTCTCTGCCTGCCTCTCTGCCTACTTGTGATTTCTGTCAAATAAACAAATAAAATCTTTAAAAAAAAATTTTGCTTTGCATTTAGTAATGTCTTGGCTTTTTATTTTTATTTTTTTTATTTTATTAAATCTATTTTATTTTATTTTATTATATTTATTATATTTTACTAATGTATTAGTTGGCCATAGGTTAGGAAATAAAAACTGGTCTTTTACTTCACAGGCAGTTTGAAAAGCACTGCTCTAGATAGAGTATTAATAAAATACACAGGAGAGGCTGAAATACGAAGAAAAGAGAGAGTGAGAGACAGAAAGTCAGATGAAAATGAAGAACAGGTTCAGAAAAGAAAAAAGGAACAGAAAAAGTTGGAAGGGATGAAGGGTTAAAGTCACAAAGTAGAAGCCTAGAGTTCATCATCTTCCATTTAGTAAGTTCCAAGGAATTTCAAGGTTCAAGGTGTTGTCACACTTAAGGGAGGCTATGGGGTCATGATGATGGAGGTCACTGGTGATGAAGGTGAAAATAGTTTGTGTCACATCAGCAACATGGACAATAAAGCCTCTGAGAGAAATGATACTTGCAAGTCATGATAACAAAATGATAAAGAAAATGAAGAATACAAAGGTGTGGTTCTTGAAGCAAACAGATCATGTCAAGAATGGGGAGAGAAAAGTAACCACTTGATGTCATCCACTTCAATGAAGGAGGGATTGTGAAATGGTGGTGATGGGATAATGGCCTGGAGAAGCCTTCCAGAAATAAGGAAGAAGATGCTCCTCCTTGTACCTTGAGTGTAAGAAGTAGAAAAATAATTTACTTCCAGTGTAAGATCTGATATAAATGGCACCTCCAAAAGAATTTCATGCTTCAGTTTCAGGGAACTAAAGCAGCACTTAGAGAAGAAATGCAGATTGAGGAACTCTGTACTAGAAGTAACGTTTCCACCTCACATGAGGGAGAGGTAAGGAAAAGCCCAGAGTTTATGAAGTAGGTGTGGGGGGTGGAGGGACACTTGGCAAGATGCATCAGCATTAATTTCATGTAGACTTAAGGATGGCTTCCTGAGATAACAGGTGAACAACATGGATGATAAAAATGCTGGAGTTCAGGAGAGGTTAAGAAATCATAGGAAATGTTGCCAAAGGGAGAGGTAAGTGCTGAGAATTTTATTAGTAGAGAATTTTGTGCCACTAAAAGGCCTTTAATAGACAGAATGATGCCTCCCACCAAAGATGTCTGCATCCTCATACCCAGAACCTATAAATATACTACCTTATATGGCAAAAGTTGACTGCTGCCCTGATTAAATTAAGGATTCTGAGATGGAGAAGAACTTATCCTAGATCATCTAGGTGGGACCAATATAATCCCAAAGGTCTACATAAGAGGGAGGCAGGAGAATCAAAGTCAAAAAAGGAGAGGGACTGATGGAAACAGACCAGAGTGATGCCACTGTTGGCTTTGAAAATGGAGGAAGGAGCCATGAACCAAGGAATGCAAGTGACCTCTAGAAAAAAGAAAAGGAAAGAAAAGAAGATTTTTCCTTAGAGCCTTCAGAAGAGGTAAAAATGATGACACAGATTTTAACCCAGTGAAAACCATTTCAGACTGCTCACCTCCAGAACTGAAAGACAATTAAGTGTGTATTGTTTTAAGCCACTAGGTAGTAATTTGTTCCAGAGCAATAGCAAATGAATACACCTCTGTTACATTTTTTTTTACCTCTGTTACATTTTAATTAATATGTTTTATTATAACGATAAAACCATGATTTCCTCTTATACATACACACGCACATGCACAAATACGTATACAACATGCACATACAATCATAGATTTGTAAAATCCTGCATTGGAACCAACATGTAAGACAGTACAAAATTAAACTATTTTGCTTACTCCTTTACTTTGAATTTTCAAGTTTTTTTTAAGATTTTATTTTCTTTCTTTCTTTATTTTAGAGAGAACGAGCGAGCAAGCGGGGTAGGGGTGGGGGGAGCACAGAGAGAGAGGGGTCAGCAGATTCCCCGCTTAGCACAGAGCCCGAAGTGGGGCTCGATCTCATGACACTGAGATCATGACCTGAGCAGAAACCAAGAGTTGGATGCTTAATGGACTGAGCTACCCAGGTGCCCCAAATTTTCAAGTTTTATATAAAGTTGATACATTAAAAAGTTGCCTTCTATTCAATTAGTTAATCTAATTGTAATGAAAACCAATATTGACAATATGGATGCAAAACAAATATAGTTACTCTCCTGATCTTAAAGGAACTGCTAAAGGAAAAGTACAAGATACTCAAAATCATTTAAAAGAGAACCTTCCAAGGTGGGGGAGGTAATCACAATATAATAACAAAAAATTTCATAAGGTCATGACTCTTTTTAAAAGCCTAAGTGGATAAAAGTCATCATTGAAAAACTTTTAAGGGACGCCTGGGTGGCTCAGTTGGTTGGACGACTGCCTTCAGCTCAGGTCATGATCCTGGAGTCCCGGGATCGAGTCCCGCATCGGGCTCCCAGCTCCGCGGGGAGTCTGCTTCTCTCTCTGACCTTCTCCTCACTCATGCTCTCTCTCACTGTCTCTCTCTCAAATAAATAAATAAAATCTTTAAAAAAAAAAAAAAGAAAAGAAAAACTTTTAAATCTCTTAGGAACTTACTGATTTCAAAAAATGAGCAGGGATGTCACTACAAAGAGAGAAACCCAAGAAAGAAGCTTCGCACAAACATCTGTTTTTACTAGCCTTCTTGTACAGCAGTAAAAACCCTCGGCTGTCCCAAGGCAAGACCTTAGGAAGTGCCCACCAACAGTTTAAACAGTCATTACGTATGTACTGTGTTCTCATCTCTGCCCTAAGGAAGTTCAACAGCAACCCAGTACTTTTTTATTTACATGCTATTAAAGTCACACAGGTAAAACGTTTCCAAATGTGTTTTCAGAACACATTTTATTTTAGTGCTTTCAAATGTTTTGAGGATAATTGTTAGAGGGATGAAAAAAATATATAGGAGCTCAGTCTGAGAATAAAAATCTGTTTTGGCATTTTAAAGTCTAAAGACTCGAGAACTGCCAAATGTTTGCTAATCAAGAAGCAGTAGAAATTCACAATCAGTCCCCAAAATATAAAACAATTCTATTCACTGTAAAAATATGTTTACTGCACTTACTTACCGGCTGTTTAGCACAAATGTTTTTTGTCCCAAAGTGGAAAAGCTGGCAATTCTTTAATTTCCAAAGTGCTCATAGAGTGCAGCTGTAGATATACAAGGCTTTTGTTAATAGCGTATCCAGGTACCATTTGCTTCCCTTTTGTCAGACATCGCCTTTATTTGAAGTCAACAGAAGCCCTTTCCCTTTTCCCTCTGGCACCATTTGTAGTTATTGTGTTCTCAGAGAAAGCACAAGGCATCAGGGCATGGACTGATTTTGCTCTGAACCCATTCAGATGCAATGTTGACATTTTTGGGGTAACTTTATATTTTTTGCTTTCTAATGCACTATAGCCTTCAAAAATAGCCGAGAGTATTGCACTTGGGACTCATCAACATTAAAATATCTGCTACCCGGAGTAAAATTCCAACAATAACTACAGTTTTCAACAGCTCAAAGCACACACCTTAGACTTGAAGGAATTTCATTGTCCTTTTTAAAAAGCAATTTCTTTAGTTGAACCATAGTCTCATCTCTCTTATTGGATCCCAAATTTCCTTTCCAAGTATGAATCTTAGGAGATCAGCGGATTAGTGCTTGCTGATACAGTCTTGGTCTCTTGGTCTCACAATAAAAGAACAGTCATCAGGAAAAGATTGCTTTAATGTATGGGAATAATGACTCCAGGAATCAGTAAAATAATTCTGTTGCCCAAAAAAGTAAATAAAGATTTTGACTGTCTTAACTCCTCCTTTGGAACAAAAATGATTGGTGTTCAAAAAGGAGGAAAAAAATAGTAAAAAGAGTGAATTTTTTGGAAGTCCTAATACTCAACGAATACCATAGGGTACACAATGATTTTAAAAGGAGAAAAATTGTAAGAAGAAGGCTTTAATGGGTTAAATGTGCTCTCGGGCAGTATAAGTGTCAACATATAAATCACAGGAGCATCACCATGTTACCTTGGTTCAGCCTTTCAGCAAAGTAGGCACTAGCTAAAGAGATGCTCAGGGTTCCCTCAAATGAGAGGACCTTTCTCAGATACCCAACTTTTTCAGCTTGGTACCCCTTTCAGGAACTCACATTTCATAAACACCTCTTAAAATACTTCAAAAACTAAACCAAAACAAAACAAAAACAAAAACCCCACCAAAATAATCACTATAGAAGTCTTATAGACTATTACCTAGACTGAGTATCAGATTCATCCAAGAGTGTTCCTATACCTGATTAGCAATATTCCTCTGAGTAAAATAGGAAGTTGAAAAAGATATTTGATGGAACAGGTATTTTGGGTACTTATTTCTGAGGCCACTTTAAACTTCACAATAACCCTCTAAGGGAAATAAAACTCCTATTAAAGCCTTAATTAAGTTAAAAAGAACTCTAACAGGAAAACATAAGAGCCACATAGCCACTGCTGACTCCAGGCATCAAGACCTATAAAAGAATATCTATGAAGCAGAGATGGGGCTGGAAAATTCAGAGATGTATGAATCTAAATTTCTGCTTCCACCCTGCATTTTCCAGCCCCTGCACTGGTGCAAGACTAAAGACTCTAGAACATTATGAAGCACTGATCATTCACCAACATGCTGTGAATATAATTTCCCATCACTTTTTTTCTTCTAGGCTTGGAAGCTTGATCATTATGGAAGGTTTTATATGAGAGGTATATCAGGTCAGTGACCACAGGTCAGGAAGGAAAAGTTTTGAAACTAAACACACTTCCAGTTATAAGATGATTAAATTCTGGGGATCTAAAGGCACCTAGGTGCCTCAGTCAGTTGAGCATCTGACTCTTGATTTTGGCTCAGGTCATGATCTCAGGGTCATGAGATCAAGCCCAGATGGGCTCTGATCTAACCACAGAGTTTGCTTGGGATTCTCTCCCTCCTAGTGCATGCTCTCTTTCATTCTCTCTCTCTCTCTCTCTCTCTCTCTCAAAACAATAAAAATAAAAATAAATTTTCTAGGGATCTCATGTACAGTATGGTGATTATAGTTAGCAATGCTGTATTATATACTTAAAAGTTGCCAAGAGAGTAGATCTTAAATGTTCCCAACACACACACACACACACACACACACACACACACACACACACACACACAAGTGGTAAATATGTGAGGTGGTGAAGGTATTAGTTAAAACAATGGTGATAATCATTTTGCAATATATAAGTGTATCAAATTAGCATCTTGTACACCTTAAACTTATACAATTTTACATGTAAATTATATCTCAAGAAAGCAGGGAAAAAATTAATGGAGTGTATGTTATCCTGGTCCAAGAAATATGTACATGCAGAAAACAGATATATTCAACAATTACTTAATATTCTGACCTCATTTTCCTCCAATTTTCCTTAAAGATAATTAACAAAAAACATTTCCAAAAAGCAATGGGATATTGAAAAAACAAATCTGAGCAGAACCTGCACTCAGCCCCCGGAGTGTGTTTGTGTACACAAAAGCGAAAGAAGGGGAGGTGGGGGAAAAAAGAGGGGCGGGATGTGAACTCTGGTTGTGATTGAGGGCTAGACACCTGACGTGTTCCCCATTTAGCCTTCCAACTAATGGATCAAATGAGAAACTGTTTTGGTCTGTTTCAGAACTGATTGACATTTTAATTATTCTACAGCTGGAAGTGTTAATCACACTAGAGAATGAGGGAATAATTCCCAGTTGGTAAAATTTCACACAATACCTTGGTAGGCACCAACATGCAGATAGTTTAAATCATTTGTTGAAGAATAAAAAAAAAAATCAATATTTAAAATCCCTTCACAATTTAAACTAGTAACAGTAGATCTATACTTAAAAATCTCAAGTCTGGTCTGCACTTCTTATTTTTGACTGTCAAAGGGTTAAACATTTTATGAATCTAAGGAAATTACAAATTTAAATATAACTAATTTGAATAGTGAGATGATTAAAAGGAATTAAGATAATGAATTAGCTTTGTTTATAAAATATAAACTTTATTACTCTCCAAACCTTCATTATTTTTATTAATAGAAGTCTCTCTCTGAGAAAGTCCATATTGCCTTTTACTTAAATGTCTCATAAGACATGTTTAATTCTGAGAAATATTTGTTTAAGTTAGTTCTTTACATACTTATCTGATCAGAAGAATCACCTAGAGTGTTAATACAAACTCCTTTACAGCTTCTGATTTGACAACTCTGGAATGAACCCTGGGAATCTGAGTTATCAAAATGGACCCTGGGAGATGCTTAAAAACAGACAACTTTGGAAAATACTGGAATGCATATTTGTATTTTTCAATGAAACTTTATTTGCTTCTATCTGCATATAGAGAAAAATCTGTTTTTTTTCCTAAATAGTAAAAGATAGAGACAACAACCAAAATTTATTAAAATGCAAAATTTCTGTCTAAGTGATAAAAAATAAACTAGAAATCTTTTCCATCAAATTCCAATAAAAACTCTAGTTTTGACATATAATAAAACTTTTGACAGTCAAATGTTTTTCAGTTTTTAACTCAGCTGTAAACCCTGAGAATGTGAGTGTGCTTCCCTTTTAACAAAAGGAAAAGTTTCAACAGAAAACACATTCTAAGAGGAATATTATTAACTTAGATATTAACATTTTGCCTTCAAAGCAAGTTTTCCCTAATTTTCCTTAATCTGTATGAAAGTGTCAAGCTTCCAAAATAATTACAAAGATGTTTTGAATCCATATGAAATACACAGCAGCAAGTATGCCAGTGTCCCTGATTAATTAGGGAAAGTCTACAAGGAAAGGATGGAGCTGTCCAGCATTTAATTCTATATAGTGTTACTGTGCACCAGGTTTTGTTCTAAGTAAAAAAGCAACCTCAAGGTAGCTATTAATATTATTATCATTACTACAATTCCCATTTTACAGATTTGGAGATGGAAATACAGAGAAAATAGGGAATTTACCCAAAATTACAACTTTATTAAGTCACTAATTAGCAGATCTAGAAACTAGAACCTATGAAGTCTGGCTAATAAATAAAAAAAGTAGATCTTTACCTCTATGCTATACTGCTCCTTCATTTTTTATCTTTCTCCTAAATATATTAATAAAATACAATCATCTTTAAGTTAGTATCATTCATTATCCAATAGACTTTTTTTCTCCAATTTGGGAATAGAAATCTAGAAAAATTGCCACCCCTCTACAAGGCTGTGGAGGGAGGCATGCTGTATCAGACACTGTCCATGATATTCAGCAAGCTGCTGCTGCTGCTATAGCTGCTGTTTTGAGATCTAGCAAGGTAAGGAAAGAAAGTAAATAGAACTGACTTCCAGAACTAAAGGTTTAGAAAGATATTTTCAGAAAGTCTTTGAGTTGTAAAACAAATGAATCTGGCTGGGTTATTTTTCAGAGATCTCTTTAATAAACTGACAAAGCAGAGACTAGACTGGCGGTGATCTCAGGACTTGGAAAAGATCACCTTCCCATTCCACACTCATTTTGTCTTTCCCATTCCTTTTATTCAGCTTTTGTTATAATAAAGATGAAATGGCTTCTTGATCTGTAATCTAACTTTTATAGGAAAAAATGATTTAACAAAATTAACTTCATTCTTTCTCTAAGACTGATGTTGATTTATTTCAACAAAGAAGTAAATCCAGCCTTACTTTTTGAGTAAGACTTACTTTGGAATAAGAAAATAGTTCTCTATGGACATTGTACATTCTGCTTTTTGTTGTTGTTGAGAAAATTGAAGCAAATTGCCTCTGCTCTAGGTTGTGAAGCTCTTAAGCCCTTGGGTTGCTGATTTACAAGCTTGATGTCAACATGCTGTATCTTTTTATGTCCCAGTTTATAATCCAGTTACGCAGGCCTCTTAAGCTATTAAGACATCATCATTGACGTTGCAATTTGTGTATATGTTTTATACCTCATTAAATTCTCATCTTTCTATCTCACAGCAATAAGCTTCTGGCCTAGGCTAAAGCATAATCTCATAACATAATAAAAAATGTAAAATCATCACAGAGAAAGTTGATGGTTGAAATTTTTACCCCCAATCAACTGATTTATTGGTGATAATGGCTTTATAGTCAAATAGAAATTCGTCCATGGTATAATTCAGGTAATTTCTAAAAGAAAAAGTTTAGCATCCTTGTCAGTAAATCTTTCTGTTATTTTTTTAAGCTATATAAATGGCACATAGATTAACAGTATGGACTGTTTCTCCACAAAATTATAAAGTTTTAGATTTCCTAGGAAATGAATAAATTTATAATCGATACTACCATCTCACTTCTGCAGTTTATAACTCAAAAAGACAATTCTTCCTTTTCAATCTTATGATGTTATGATGAAGAAAAATGTACCAAGCAATTCCAGACACTAATGATTGTTTGGAATTTTCCCCTGACCCAGTGATTAATCCCAATCCCTGACTCAGTGCCTCAGACACAGTGGGAGGCCAAGAAGGATCTGTTGGCTGAAAATAACCCATTCATTTAACTCAATTACCTGTTACCTAAAATAAAAAAGCACTACCCAAAGTCCACAGGAGGGAAGAACAATTAAGAAATTAAGAGATTCATTAACTGTCCTTGTATACTTCTATTTAGAAAGCTATTCATCTGTTTGATTAAGCATATATATATATATATATATATATATACACACACACACCGTGTATGTTTAAAAGTAATCTTGCAGAACATCTAGGGAGCCTGGATTCTTTATATGAAGTGAAAAAAGTTGCATTCTCGTAATAACTTGAAATAACAAATCTCTTTTCACACATAAAAATACTAGTATTAATAATAGGCACATAAAAAGAAAACTTCATTTTAGTCTCCTATAAGAGAATGTTTTTCTAATTTGGCTATAAAGTGACAAATGTTTGTCTTAAGACTGACCTTGTAGTTCCTTCTTCCAACTATAATAATCATTTTAGTATGTTCTAACTATGAAATATTTATAAGATATTAGCTATAGCTTATATATAAAATATGGTATGTATCAATCATAAAGATCTAAGAGGTCTGCAGCAATGGGTTCACCTAAACCTCATCTGCCTTATGATACTGACTCAATCTTTAGAGTAGTGGGCAGAGGAAAGAAGAGAAGGAAATTTTTCTTAGGAGTTGTAAAACCATACTCTGAGAGTCTCAACTCCAATCTGTCTTGCTTCAGCGCATACTTAGATTAGAGCAAATAAAATATGGGTTAAATAAATGATAGAGAAAGTCAACAAAATAGCAATATTTGGCAAAGAATAAATCAATAGCAAAAAATAAATATCTGGCTAAGAATAAATGCCAACCTCAGACAAACAGATTAGATTTGGAACAAAAAAGAGTAAAGAAAAAATAATGTATTCTTTGCTGAATGGTTCTTCGTGAAAAATGTTTTTCTCTTTTTTTTTCTTTTCTATTGCTCCAAACCCAGATTTAGTCTTAGACAAGGACCAGAGTTAAGGAAAAACATCAGTTGGCTGCGGATAAAACACTTGTGATTCCTTCGTAGCCAGGCTCAATTCCTGAGTGCCTAGTACCTACTACAATGTCAGATAATACAGCCAATTAATACATTTGCAAAATTAAAATGCAATCTGTATCATGGCAAGGAAAAGTCTATTGCCAAAAAAATTCAACCTTTTAGCAAGTTGATCAGAGAGGCAACACTGCTAGTACTGGAGTATCACTTACCCATAAATCCTAAGGAATTTATTTTAACACAAAAACACCAGTGTTTATGTGTAGGGGGAAACTTGATTCACACATCTGATTTGTTTCTGTCTTGATAATCAGGGTTATTTTATGAAGGCCACAAAGACAAAGAGGATTTATAAAATAGCTGCTTATAAACTATTTAAAGCCCTGTTTTCATTATAAATTGGTAGAATCTTTTTCTTAGCATAAACAATTTTACTATATACATTACATTTTTTTCTGAAAGGGATCTGAACTCTTAACATTTGTCTGGCTTTTCTTCTGTTAGCTGGTACACAAAGAGTAAACATGACACAGAGTGCAGGCACCTACAGTCATGAGCCTGACAATACACGGCATATGGATCTCAGTCATGAATGAAAGATAATACCGTTCGTTTTTGACATCAATTATCCAAGCTGCTGTTATCTGTATAACAATGGCATACTTCATCTCATAAGGCACTAGTTAATATACTCTTAAAATATTGTGTTACATGGTAATAATGACATACGCAGCAATCACTGCAAAGTGAATCCACTCCTCTAACTTTAGGGAAGATATCAGGAGTCATATGACTGAAATGTACAAGTCTAGTGCTTATAGTTTTCATCTTGGACCACTTGCAGTGAAGTGTAAGTTACAAGCAAAGTAGATATGAGTGCTTCATATTCTGGATAGAAGGTAACACACCTTTCGGAATTCACGTTGATAATAAAAGAACTGAAGAATTCCATGATTGGCATCTGGTGAAAGTGAGGAGGGAGAGAGTGCAACCAGGGGTATGTTTTATTTCTGAGGGAGAGTTTCAAGAAGGAGAGGGAGTAGCATGTGCTCACATTTCTCAAGGGCTAGCTCTGTTTTTGATTGTTTGAACATGAATAGGAATGACTGGTTAGCGTCTAACTAGTAAGTCCCCGTGGATTGGGAGAAACTGCTGAGCTGCTGCTCTGCACCCGGTTCCCACAAGCGTAGTATAAGTGGAGGAAGTGAGCTCCTAACAGGACAGGCACTGAATTTTCTAGAAATGAAACAAAGGTCAAAAGAAAACAGAGTCACTAGTGAGTCTGAGAGCTTATTTACAAATATTTAAACTCTACTGTATTAATGTTAGAACTGATCCCAGATGTTAGAGCAGAACTGTAACTTCCACAGTTGGGATAGGTGTAAGGAAAGAGGGCTTGAGATACAGGAGAGTCCAGACTACTATTAGCTTCAGGCTCAACTCCTTGCTTTCCTTCCTATTTGAATTTTGGACCAGTTCTTAGCACTTCACTGAGATCATGTCTTAATTCTAAAGCAGTAACGCTTTTAAAATGCATAGGGCAACTTGGTATAATGAGTGTGCCAACCCCTTTAAAAGGAAAAAGACTTCATCTGCATGCCCTAATTTTAGGGCGGAGAAAAGACTTGATAGATGACTAAGGCAATTCTAACATTTGGATGCTTCTATTTCTGAGTGATTTATCAGAATTTTAGCACCCTCAGAAAATGAAAAATAAAAGAATAGATCTTTTGGTAAGTATTTCTTGAGGACATAGCAACGTGCTGGGCACTGAAATAGAGTAGTGAGCTGAAGAGGCATGCTTCCTGACCTCAGGAAGCTCACAACTCAGCAAAGAAGGTAAAGAAATAAAGAGGCACAAGGATAGGGGAGGAGACAGCGAAGAGTATTTTAGGTAGAAAGGACATGATGTATAGAGGTCTAGAAGCAAGAGACTGACTGATAGCCTCCCTAGAAGAACTGAAAATTCAGCCTACCTGAAATTCAGAGCACGGAACACTTTGGGTGAGCATTAGAGGCTCCAGAATCGGTGGGATCAAGTCACATTCTAATTAATATAGAAGTTGGAATGGGGTCTAGGCATCTTCATTTTCTAAAGCTGATTCTAACAGTTAAGAGTTGAGAGTCTATTCTTTTTTTTTAAGATTTTATTTTATTTATTTGACAAACAGAGATCACAAGTAGGCAGAGAGGCAAGCAGAGAGAGAGAGGGGGAAGCAGGCTCCCTGCTGAGCAGAGAGCCGGACATGGGTCTCAATCCCAGGACCCTGAGATCATGACCTGAGCTGAAGGCAGACGCTTAACCCACTGAGCCACCCAGGCACCCAAGAGTCTATTCTTAACAAGCTCCTTTTGAGCCACGAAATTCAGTTCTTTAAGTTAGCTGCCTTTACCCTCACTATGTGGCTGTCTGGACCTTGGTGAGTAGATCCAAGAAAAGGTGCGAATGAGATCCTAAATGGTCCTTCAGCCACTGTGGTACCCTAAAGTTTCCACAACAAGACATCTTGGGCCATATATGCCCCAGTTCCAACCACATCATTTTAATAGGCATCCTCAAGCTGGTCATGATGTATTCTAGGACTACTTCTGAGAAGCACTGGTTTACACATTTGAAATATGACACAAATATTTTATGCCTTTAAAAGGAATGTTTATTTTTTAGAAATTTTAACTGTTTTTCATATATTTCATTGGAAATTTTAAAATGCTGATTGAAAGGAGCAACTACAGGATATTGAAATGTAAAGATTTTCCTTCTTTATCCTAAAAACACTTTCTCTTTCTGAAAGAAAATTATTTTTTGGCCTTTCAATTTAAGGGATTGCTTTAGGAACAACATTAAAATATTTAGCAAAGATATTCAATAATACATTTTAAGAATATTTGTTATTACTCTTTTCCAAATTTCTTTCCATGATAGTGAAAACACTTAATCCATGCAGGGGATTAATTTCATGTAACGTTTTATGTCTTCAAGCCGAATTTATTTTTTCACTGGCATTGAGCACAATAACATCTGCAAGCCATTAAAAGAAAATTCCTTTGGAAAGCACTACAGTTTGACTCTACTGAATGATCTTCACTTGGAATAAAGTCATTCTTATGTTTCATGATGTTCAAAAGCAGTTATGACCTAAATTAATAAGAATGAATTTTATTTTAGTCAATATATTCTAAACCAGGTTTCACAAACTATTTTTCTAATATTTGCTATGTTCTTAAAAATCTTCAGATATTAATTTTATATTAAAATTATCATTATTGTAAAGACATTCTAAAATAGTAAGGGAATTCTTTGAAAAAAAAATTACCCCTCATCTCACCAGCTAGAAAGTAATTCTGTATAATAATAACATCCAATCATTTTCCACAATAAAATATATTATACATAGCTAATCAGAGCTTGAAGAAGGAGCATAGGCAAGAAAACCTGTTTTCCCATACATTTCAAAATTAATTTCAGAGCTGTGTAGATTATAAAAATATATGTATATATCTACATACATATAAACACTCCCACAGGATATGTTAAAAGTTACATATACAGAAGTCTAATAGTCATGTGGTCCATATAAAATTAACACTCTAAAAATAAAACACTAAATTTTAAAAACATGGTCAACTTTTTTGAATCTTTTTTCCTTAAGAAAAAATAGTACTAAAGCAAATTAATTGAGTGAATCCTTCTTGTTTTTTAATCTCAGATTAAAATCCTTATATCCCTGGAATCTTGCTTATACACGAATTTTTGTCCCTCTGTCCATTTGTATACCAACTGGAAATAAGCACAAAAAGAATAAAAATATTTGAGGAGAAAATGTAGGGCCACTGGGTGGCTCAGTCAGTCAAGTGTCCAACTTTTGATTTTGGCTCAGGTCATGATCTCAGGGTCCTGAGATGAAGCCCCTCATCAGGCTCTGTGCTCAGTGGGGCATCTGCTTCTCTCCTTTTCCTTCTCCCTCTGCCCCTCTGTGCATGTCTCTCTCTCAAATAAATAAATAAATAAATAAATAAATCTTTTTAAAAAGAAGAAGAAAAGGAATTATCTCCCTTTCCTACACAGCAGAAATATATATATATATATATATATATATATATATATATATATACACATATCATTTCAATAAACCATTCCATCATTTTATAGGACACTGCTCAACTTCAGGAGCATTAATAAATGATCCAAGCCAAAAACTTGCTTACTTGCATAATACTCAGACCTTCTGAAGTCTTTCTTAAAATGCACTGCAGTCTTTGACTTGTACCCATTTCACTGACCACTCAGGAAATATAAAAATTTTAATTTAGGACTAGGAAATATGAGGTCAAACTAAGGGAAGGGGGAAATGTCCAAATTCTGTTAGCATTTGATATTCCAGGCAAACATGGACACTCAACCCCCAGAAACATATATTAATTTATTTAAAATAATGGAGTCCTTTTAAACTATATTAGGGAGTCTTTTTTTTTTTTTTTTTAATTAGGGAGTCTTGACAGGTACTCCACCAATCCTGAATCACAAATAGAGAAAAATATATATATACATATATATATATACAAATAAATAATCACCCATTACGAAGAAGTAAAAATCCTTATAACCCTTCCACCATGGATCAACATCAACTAATTTTTTTTTAAGATTTTATTTATTTATTTGTTAGAGAGAGAGAGAGAGAGAGAGTGCACGAGCACAGGCAGAGTGGCAGGCAGAGGCAGAGGGAGAAGCAGGCTCCCCGCCAAGCAAGGAGCCCGATGTGGGACTCTATCCCAGGACGCTGGGACCATGACCTGAGCCGAAGGCAGCCGCTTAACCAACTGAGCCACCCAGGCGTCCCCTAATTTTTTTTTTTTAAAGAAAGTAATTTTTCCTTAGACCTTTCAGAGAGAAGAGTTATGGGCATCTTCTTTCGAAGGAGAAAGGAACAAAACTGTTTTTGTGATATGTGAGAAGTATTTTATTTTACCTAAGATTGTAGTTTTTCGTAACAATACCACCATCCGCTGGAATTTAAGAATATTATTGCTGAAAGCTTTGGAAGCCCTAGGTTGCATTTTTACAACTATTGGCTTAAAATGATTTTTACTGTATATTTTTAAACAGCACTAAGTGACTATTTTCAAAGTGGAGGAGTTTACTTATAGACGCAATCTCTCTACCTAAGTCACACAAACTGAGGGGGGAAAAAAAGAATAACTTTAACTTTCTCCTCTCTGTATTCATTTTAGGACCCCCCCCAATTTATTAATATACAGAATAACCCATTTACTCAATAAATAGCCATCGATTGTTGACTACATGTTAAGAAACAGGCTATACATTAAGGACACACAGCTAAATAAGATATTGGTCTCCAGGTCTTAGTCTACTGGGAGACCCAGACCTACCAATAAACAAGGGCATGACAACGTGGGAAGTGCTATCATAGAGCTAAGGTCTGGGCCCCGAGGCTGGAGCCAGGAGCCTTTTCCCTCTGCCAGACTGGGATAGCACCTGGATGTAGAAGCGGGGGGCAGGGAGTTCTCCTGATGAAAGCTGCATATTTTGAGTCTCGAAATCTGAGCTGGAATTTTTCAGACAGACAAGACAAGGACAAATACATTTTGGAGAGCTTGACAAGTACAATTCAGGAACAAATCTCCCATCCAAGTACTAACCAGGCCCGACCCTGCTTAGCTTCCGAGATCAGACGAGATCGGGCGCGTTCAGGGTGGTATGGCCGTAGACTCAGGAACAAATCTTTCACACTGCAGTCACTTGCATGTACTCACAACTTCCCTCACTTACTCTTCCTTTCATTCCTCTGATGATTTTCAACATCTTTAGAGGCAAGGCTAGGAAAGAGACCAAGAGACATCTTGATGATACGTATCACCCAGGCCTTCGAGGAACAGGAGAAACACATTTCTAAGTCGTCACATAAAATAAGTGTGATAATTTCATCTAACTCTATTCAAAGGGGAAAAAGCTGAAATGTTTATGATGGCAGGGAATGCTCCAAATAATTAGCAGTTGTTAAATTAATTGAACAAAGAGGCCATTAGGCTAAGATGGATCTAATCCTGTGGAGCCTACGTAAGCAAACCAAAATTGAGGCCTATAAATGCTCCAAGTTAGACACCTGAAACTTAAGAGGGACAACTAATCACAAATAGCCAGCGAGGCTCTAAGCTATAGCCGATCAATTATTTATTCTCTTTGCTTCTGTACTTTCTGTGTATAAGTCTTTCCTCTGGCTCCCATGGGTAGAGTGCTCCTAACTTCAGTTTGGCACTGCCAGATTCAAATCAATTTTTTGTTCAAATAAACTCTTATAATGTTTTCAGTATGCCTCAGGTTATCTTTTAGCACCATAAATGTTTTGAAAAATAAGTTTGTATTCACTCTTTAAATAAGACAGGATGGTAAAGGTGATGAGCTTGACATCTTCAGTCAAATGGACAGGGACTAGATCAATTTCTACACTAGTTCTATGACCATGGAAGGTTCATTAATCTCTTGAGGGTCTCAGTTTCCTATGTTGTCAAAGGGAAATAATAATAGTACCTGTCTCACAGGGTAATTGTGAGGTTAAATAAATTAATAAATGTAAAGTGCTTAGAACAGTGCCCGGCTCAGCTAGCCCTTAGAAAAGCTGGATATTTCTTTTTCCTTTCCTCCTCTTCATCTTCTAACTTTATTTAGCTAGACAGAGCACTGATTATTCAGAGGGATGCATCAGCAAAAACACAGAGGGGTGAGTTAACCATCATGCTAGCCTGATAAGGGAACTTCAAGGGATCAAGTAACCAATCCAGACCATCCACCCCCACCCCCATCAGTCAGTCAGCAAATACTAAATGTTCATTTTTTATCAAGTACAACCTCCTGTGTTATAACATGTTTTAGGTGCTTTGATTGAAAAATGAACAGAATTCAGACAGAACCAAACAAATGAGTGGCTAATTTTGTCTGGTTAGAAATTTGCAGAGAAAGGCTTCATGGGAAAGCTCATATTGAACCCTTTTAATAGAGGAGCCAAGAAGCTCAACTAGTTGTCTTTGCTGGGAACTGAAAGGGATCCCAGGCATCGTGGTTCAAAGGTGTGAAATGTATCTTTGGTGCATGGATTTTAAAGAACTTTTGCATTAATGTAAAGAAAAAAAAAAACTATCCCTTGGCTTGGCACATGTACAAAGTCAATATCAGACGGTCTAAAGAGACCACCTCTGGGAGCCTAGAAGCCACTTAATAGGGTAATGAAATGGAATGTCCTGCCTCTAGATAATTTTCTCCTGTTTTGAGAAGTAAAGGCCGGCAGTAGATGGATTTTTATACTCCAAATGTTGAATTCTATCTTCTGAAATGAAACAGCTACATATAGAAATTTTAGAAAAAGGCATAATACTGCTAGTATATCAAGTGAGCCTCACCAATCTTAGGTCCTTTCCAATGCAGGTTACATAAAGCATTCAGGAATGCTGAGTCACACTATAAATTTTATTTCTAAATATATCTTCTAATGTGTCCTCACAATAAATGTATTTAATCCTATCTAAAAAATATGCCTGAAGGCCTAAATTTGCCATCACGTGTATCTCTGTGGAAACTGTCCTTTTATGAGAATCTTCTTCCAGCCAGCAGTCATGTTCCTGAAAACCAGTAGAAAAATTAAATGTGGATTCTCATTTGTATCACACATCTAAAACAGTAACTCTTCATGATAAATTTACATAATCCAGGGGCCAAAAGGTAAGAAAGATCACATTCTGAGAAAGATTACTCAAGCCATGCTTTGAAAAAAGAGTTCAAAGCCATTGAGACAAAAACTAAAAAGGCATTTAAAATGGAAGCATGGTGTGGTTTTTCTCCCAAGTTTTCATTTAAGCATGTGGCTGCCCTTCAAGCCTTGAAGGAGCTTACATATCTCCTTCCATCGCACTGGTAATTGTTGGCCCTTTCTTCTTTTCTGACCCTCTGCTGAGTTGGAATTTTCTGTCAGTTTGCAACTTAAGTGTGGAGTTGTCATTGTCAGGGTTAGAAACAAGGAAGTGGGAAGGTGGCGGCCTCATTGTAGTTCTGGCTGACTTACCCTCTGGGAAAGTGGAAGGCTTGAATCATCCGTGGCTTTGAAATCACCCCACTCAACTTTATCATTCCAACAACAGCAGTTAAAGGAAGTTTGTCATTATCCACCCCCTTTTCTCCTCTGTAGAGCAGCAAATATTAGAAGCATCAGAGACAAAATTCAGACCAGTAATAAATTAGCTAGGCTCTCGCTACAAAGAAATATAAGACAATAAATAGGAAATAAATGGCTGAAAGGGTTTTCTCAAGCATTAGAAATCCAAGAAGGCAGAATGCACAAAAGAAGAACATAAAGAAGAGAGATACAAAGAATAAATGCAAGGCACCATGGAGGGGGCTTGTGAAATAGAGTCTTAAAAAAATACAAAGGCAACCAAAGAAAGAATTAGCGTCATGAAGGACTCTGGGAAAAAAAAAAAAAAAAAAAAAAAAGAGAACCAAATCAAAAAGGAAAGGAAAAGTATAAAATTCAAAGAGAGAAAGGGAACATTAAAAGATGCTGAGCTTTCACGTGAGGCCACTGCACCAGAAAGCCCTGTCTTTCTGCCAAGACTTTGAAAACATTAAAAAAAAAACCTCAAAATGTGTTGTCATTAGGCATCAGACTAAAGATCCAGAAGCCTTTCAGTTATACTTGCTTTTAAATATCATGATAAATTATGCATCTATGACACAGATTGGGATGGTTTGGCCTTCAAGTAATCAATAATTTAAAAACTATGAACATGAACCTAATCCAAATGGGAGTTTCAAGGTTGGATGCTAAAAGGATTCATATCATTAGCAAGAAAGGTGTGACCAGAAAATAATTTCCCTTCCCTCAAAGAGAAGAAGGAGCAGCTCTAGCATATGCTTGTATATAGAACACTGAGATATTTCACCTGAACATTTTGTGTTAAATGGTCAGATGAATTATTCATGATTTCCAAAACTTTTCTTTTTTTGATTTTAAGTTTTCCATCAAGGGTCTAGAACCATCAGCTACCTGATAACTCATAGATGATACCCATTTCTTAGAACAATGACAGTGTGCATGTTGGGCCAGCTCCACTAAGAAAGGAGTAAGAGTTTTTAATCCTAGTAACATCCAAGATAGGACTAGACGTTTTTCTTTTCTAATATGCGGATGTGTCATGTAAAGGAAACATGGTGACATCAGTAGTTATTTTGCAGTTTCTGTTTCTGTTCAAAATATTTTCCTACAGACTTAAACAGAGTTAAGCTGTTGCCAAGTGATATACAAAGCAATTGTTACATTTATGTGAGATGTTGTATAGACTTTAAATCTGACATTTGAAATTGCTTCTAATTGAAGCGCTGCAAGTTGTAGTTTAAATAATAAAGCTTTTCCACACATAAACTCTTTTCTTGGGAGGCTAGCAAAGTGAAGACACTTATTTCCCTTCCAAACTAACCTCTGCTATCTTCTGGGATAACAGCTTTCAAAACCTAATTTTAGGCTCAGTTTTTTAGCCAATGGAGTGGGAATATTGACTCTGAAATCGAGTCACAGCCAGTAGCATTATTTCAAAGCCATAGGGATAGACTAATAGGGACATTGTAAACTGGCCTAACAACATATTTGTATGGATTAAACCAGTCTTTCTTCCTTTACTTTCCCAAACATAAATCTCTCAGCTTAACTGCTTGAGTGCAGGTATGGTGATTTTCTCTGGGTCTCAATTTGCAGCAGTTAAAATTCCATTTAACTAGGGCATTTTAGCTGCTCGATACTATACTGCTGCAATTGCATTACAGAAATTATGTACTAAGGATACAGTGATTAAAATTGATATTTGACTTAATTACAGGGTACGGTAGTACATGGATATTTGAATGTAACTTAATGGAAAACAAGATGCTTTATTTGTAGTGATTTTCAAAGCTTTTATCCTTGCAGAAATTCCCTTGTGAGTAGTTGTTGGGTCAAGTCTCAAGCTGCTGACTTTCTTCAGAAGGAATACAGAAGAATGTACAAGAATGTAAAGCTAATGATGTAGTTATCCAGCTATACATATTAAATGTTTAATATATTCCCTTCTAAAAAGCATCTTTCTCAATGAATCATCTTAATTCTATTGCACTTAATGAAGTAAACAGTCAGCTGACACATTTTCATGGCACTATACATCAAACAGCAAATATAGTATGTAAAATATGAAACTAATATAGAAAAAAGTGGAAAAGCCATGGCAACAAGAAGGTAAAGTATATTCTCATAACTTATATGAAATTCAATTGACAAGTATATCCGCAAGTCATCCTTACTTCAGTGAGAACGGGTTTGGTTCTAGGGGTACAATTATTTTCTTCTTAATCATGTTTCTTTTTCGCAAAACCACATTTCAAAGTAGTGTTTTACATTTAAAATATAGTATTTAAAGTTCTGGTTAATTGCTTCAAATGTAGGCTTCTAAAATATTTACTGTTTTAAACACGTGGGTCACTATTAACAATAATTTGGTTTGGGGAGCCTAGGTGGCTCAGTGGTTAAGCGTCTGCCTTCCACTCAGGTCATGATCCCAGGGTCCTGGGATGGAACCTTGCATTGGGCTCCTTGCTGGGCAGGACTCCTGCTTCTCCCTTTCCCACTCCCCCTGCTTGTGTTCCTGCTCTCGCGCCCTCTCTCTGTCAAATAAATAAAATCTTTAAAAACAAAACAAAATAATAATTTGGTTTACAGTTTCAAATTCTGCCAGTTATCATAACTTCTGGAGCACAGAGACTAATAAATACATTTTAAATTAATTCAAATACAGATTTATCTACATATACCTAAAGCACTTTATTTAAATTGATACTATAACTGTCACAAATTTGAAAGAATTGAACAGGCTTTAATGTGGGGGGAAAAAAAAACAAACAAAAAATAGAAATAGGAAGAAGCAACTTCATGCAATAGGGGTTCTGGTTCAAATGAGACTTCACTCTGGAAACATGTTCAACTTCACTTTTCTATGAATCAACTTAGCCAGCAGCCTCAACTATAAAATACATCTGAGAAAGCATCTGAAGAACCTAAACAGATGTTACAAAGTTGAGTGACCACCTGCTGATCACATATTTACTTTTATACAGAGTTCTAATAAGCGTTATTACCTGGTCCCTCAGACTCAGTGTATTATAAAGGGTAAAAAGAGTAGAAAAAGAGAAGATAACAGGTATGGTCATGGATACAGCATCAAGAAATGGACTTGACATTGAGACAGGCAAACAGAAACTGAAACAAATAATTAAAAACGTTTTCCTACTTCCGAATTCTGTGACTTTGGTCAATGTACTTAATCTCTCTGGGCCTCAGTATTGTCATTTTACCCCATACATACTTTATATTACCTTTTAGGACTGCTGAAGATTAAACGGAACAACATACACAAAGCACTTTGAATAGTGCCCAGCATATATTGAGTACTCACTATGATATTAGTTATAAAATGCCTGAGTCAGAATTAGAGGCAAGTATCTTTGCTTGTACTAGTAACCCAAAGGGCCTCCGTTAACCTCAGGAAACGAGTGCTGATCTTCCCATTGCTTCGTGTGATCACTCTAGGCCATAGTGGCTTTTGGAAACTACAAAACTCTTGTGAAAGAAAGACTGTGTGATATTGTGATTTATAATAAGAAATATATGCTGATCTGTGTCCCCAATTTCTGGCACAGAGTTCCTGAAACCCTTGGAAATTCCGAAGTGTTGAGAGCAATAAAGATGTCTTTTATTATGTTAATGAAGTGATTTTGGACCTAACTTAAGGATGGGAGGTTGCCAGAAGAGCCCACCTTATGATTACAGTTCCTACCCCCTACCTGACCTCCAGGGAGGGGAAGGAGTTAGAGGTGGAGTCAGTTGTCAAAGATCAGTGATTTATAATCATGACTATGTGAAGGAGCCTCCACAAAACTCCAAAAGCACAGGGTTTGGAGAGCTTTCTGGTTGGTGAGCATGTGGAGATTTGGGGAAAGTGGCATGCCCAGAGAGGGCATGAAAGCTCCATGACCTCTCCATATACCTAGCGCTGTAATCTCTTCCACCTGGCTGTTCCTGAGTTATATACCCTTTCATAATAAACTGGTAATCTAGTGAGTAAAATGTTTCTCTAAATTCTGTGGGCTGCTCTAGCAAATTAACTGAACCTGGGGAGGAGGCTGTGGGAACCTCTGATTTATAGCCCACTGGTCAGAAGCACAGATGACAACCTGGAGTGTATGTGCTTGTGAAGAGGGAAAGTCTTATAGGACTGAGCCCTTAATTTGTGAACTCTGATGCTAGCTCTATGCACATTGTGTCAGTATTGAGTTACACTGTAGGATATCTGGCTAGTGTCTGAGAATTCCCTGATGGTGTGAGAAAAAAAACCATATTGGAAATTGGTCCCAGAACCTTGAGACTACCGATCTGACTGCTGATTGTGTTTGCACTGGTGAGGTAAAGCTCAAAGCTAAGGGGGGCAATACATACTATTTTAATTGGTGTTTCCCAGAAGCAAGCTCTGGGTTGAGGATTCCAATGGAAGTTTATTTATTAGGGAAATGAGCTAAGGAGAAGCCAGTAGGGTTATGGGAAGTTGAAATAAGGGAAGGGTGAACAGCTAATGAAAGTGGTGTTATTAAGCCGTTTTACAGTTTTAACTAACTGGAGCTTGATCATTACCAGGGACTGAGTGTAAACAACTGCCTCAGAATCAACCCACCTGAGGGGAGAAGGAACTGAAGCGTTTGTGCAGCCACCCCATCACCTGTAGTTGAGAGATCCCCTCAGGGGACTTCAATTCACTAGGACTTTAGCCTGCCGGGCAGAGCAGGTTCTGGTGTAAGAGAAAGTCCGCAGCAGTTAGAAGTCACAGGGCTAATTTACACTGCAACAGCAAGGCCTTGAGGGGATATGAGAGGAGCAGTCAACTCCTCGTTCAGATCTACCTATGCCCCCTGCCAAGTTCACTCCATCCTGAGAAAGAGTTTTCAAAATGGTAACCAGGTACAGTTTTGAAGGGAAAAAAAAAAAAAGAAAAAAAGACTTTTGATTGGGATAAGTTCTAGTGCCAGCTGCTGTAGTTAGCCTCATGACTACAACTGATATTCATCATATTCCTCCTTTATTACCCATTCTTGTTTCTTTTCACTTTCAACCAACACTTCTGCCAGTCTAAGTTGCTGTCTGCTGGGATAGTTCAGACAGAGGGGTCTGAGTTGCAGATATCCTATTACAGCTTCTGGTGGCTCTAATTGCTCATTTATAGTTATCAGTGAACATGCAGGCACTAAAATGGGACCAAGTGCATCTCTAGACATACTCCTCCATGTTCATACTATGCAGTATGTAGCCACAGTACTTCCTATGATATTCATGGTATGCATACACCAGTTATTATATAATTATAATAGTATAGTAACTTACTCTTCGCCTACTTGCCTACTGGCAATGATAACTCTAAAATGACTGAGCAGCTGGGGCATGTGGGTGGCTCAGTCGGTTGAAAGTCTGCCTTTGGCTCAGGTCATGATACCAGGGTCCTAGGATCAAACCCTGTATCAGGGTCTCTGCTAAGTGGGGAGTCTGCTTCTCTGTCTCCCTCTGCTTGTCTTCCCCACCTTGCATGCTCTTTCTAATAAATAAATAAAATCTTAAAAAAATAAAATGAGTGAGCAGTGGTTATAGCTTTAGGTAACCCTAAAGCTTTACTCAAAGGGGCAATTCCCTGAATCTTTATTGGGTTTTTCTCCCTTGTTCTGACACAGGTCCGGATTATTTATAATTTCCTAGTCAGCAGGTCTGGTTAATATTCTGTCATCAATATATTGTACAGTATAATATTATATAGGATGTCCAAATGATCAAGATCCCTTCAGAATATACTGTGATAGAGGATGGGACAATTAACACAGACCTAAGGCAAGATCAGGAATATGCAATGCTGTTCTTTAAATGTGAATGTGAACTGCTTCTGAAACAGGAGTTTTTTATGGGAACTGAAAGCACGTATTTACAGGATGCATAGGTACACACCCAGTGGCAGAGCCTGTGTTTGATTTGTCTAGTAAAAACCCATACTATACACAACAGCTATAATTGGAGCTACCATTAGGTTAAGTTTACAATAGTCTACTATTATCTACCATAAGATCTGTTGTTTTTTTTTTCCAGGCACTATACAGGTTCATTAAGCAGAGATATGATTAAGATCACCATCTCTGCATCCTTGAAGTCATTAAGGCTGGCACTAATCCCCGCCATTCCACTCAACATGCACTTAGGGTTGCTTATAATATACCACTGTGGTTTGGGGTGGGACAGGAAAACAGCTTAAGAGTTTTCTTCTAGCTGCTAAGTATATCCATCTCAATTAGGCATTTAAGTAATAAGGAAATGACCATACATAAGGCCATAGAATCATATTGGGTGCATTTTGAAATAGACTTGGGTCTTTATCACTGGGCCTTCATACTTTCTCACTCTAATAAGGTTACTATAGCATCTTGGATCCACTGATGTCAGTTCAACAGTTCTTTAAAAATCTGGATATTTCTCTTTCTACGGTGAACAACTGCTCTAGTAAATGCCCATAAATATCTTATAGAATAACTGAGGAGCCTTGGTATATCTTTACATAGGGTACTGACCTTCCCTTTCCTTGGCCCTAGGCTCAAATCTGAAATTGTGCAATGGATTATAATTTTTCTGTTACAGCATTTACTCACCAACTATGTAACAAATTACCCACAAATGCTGGCTTAAAAGAACAAACATTTGTTTTCTCACAGTTACTGTGGGTCAAGAATGTAAGAGTAGCTTGGTTCTGAATCTCTGGCTCATGTCTTTTCTGCAACATTATGATGGGTAGTTCTGGCTTAGGCTGTTTCATAATGTTGCAGACAAGACATGGGCCAGAAATTCAGAGATCTGGGGACTCAAATGGGTCCAAAGGATTCATTTCCAAGTTCACTCACATGGCTGTTGGCAGCCCTCAGTTTCTTGTTGGCTGTCTACAGCATCACTTTGCAGTGTATCTACCTTGAGTATGGCCTTTTGGCATGGTTTTGAAGCAAGAGAAAGCTGTTATCCTCTAAAAAGGTGTTTCTGTGGCTGCTAGACCCCTTATTGCCAAGCTACAGAGCCTACCACAAGCTCATCTTCTAATGACCCCATCTCAGGTTATGGGGTCCCAGTTCTACTTAATTGTTCTCTGGTTTTACATAGGCAACTAGTGGGACTGAGAACTCAACCTTTCTTTGTCATTCTTTCACCGTGACAATCACTGATATTCAGCATAGTCTACTCTTCAGCTGCAGGAGATGCCAGACTATGAGTTAATTGACTGATCTGAGCTTGTCATTTTCTTCCTCCAAGACACTGATGGCATTTAACAATTAATTCACTCCACAGTCCTTAATCACATTGTCCCATGTCACTCAACTGCTCAAGGCACTACACAAGCCAATGTATCTCCCTTCTCCTGTACTCCAACCTAACTCACTACAAATGAGAGATTTAGTAATTGTCACAATTCCTTAGTAGTTGTGATGTTTCAATATGCCAGAGTTTAACACCATTCTTTATCGCAATGGGTTCCTTTTTGCCATGTGACTGGCAATTATTTAATTCAAATTCCATTCTAAGAATCCAATTCCTTTTCCCCATTCTGTAACAAAGCATCTTAGTTTAGGTTTTGCCATAGCAAGATTCTGTAACAAGTACCTAACGTAAGGAGTTTATTCTGGAACTGACTCTAGGAGACACTAGCAAGTACAGCAGGACTAAGATAGGGAAGGAAACACAACAAATAAAGTGTCAGGTCCCAAGTCACTTACTTTACCTCCACAGGAGTTACTAGTATGTGGAAAGACTCTGAGGTCCAATGGGAGCACACAACTCCAAGTTATCTCAGGGCAAAAAAACAAAAAACAAAAAACAAAAAACAAAAACAAAAACTGGGATATTTATAGAATTCCCACCAGCCATTTAGTTAAAAGGTTTTCCTGGGGGTCATTCATTCCCAGAAATTCTGCACGATTTGCATGTGAATAGAGGAGTCTCCAGAAGTCAGTGGAAACCATCAAGCAGTTAGAAGTCATAATGAGATACACTGTAACAGGAAGATGCTAAGGAGAGGGGCGCAGGATTTCAACAGCATGTGCTACTCATTTTGTATTTAGTAAGAAAACACTTGGCTCACTCCAGAAGTATGCATTCCAGATAGGCTAAAAAATGTTTAAAAATGCAGATGTGGATATAAGAGATATTAATCTATTTACCCCCGGTCAGGTTGCTTGCTTAATTTTTCAAACATAAGTATTTTAAGTCTCTGCACTATTGAATGAAGAAGGTTTATAAATCAACCATGTTAAAGGAAACACTAAATTACTTTTATATTACCACAGTGGAAAAGGATGTTACAAAGCCACTGTCACAAAGAAGGAACAGAAAATCAATAGGAATATATGTTTTAACATGATTAACAAAACTGAAAAATACATAGTCTTTTTTAATACACATGAAACATTCACTAAAAAGAAACAATTCTCTGGACCATGAAGTTTCAACAAATTTCAAAAGGTTGAAATCATATGCAGTATATTCTCTGGCTACAGTAGAATTAGGATAGAAATAAGAAAAAGAGAACTAAAATATTCTCAAAATGCTGAAAATTAAACAACACACGTATAATCTTGGGTCAAGAAAGAAATTGTAATGAGGATTAGAAAATACTTTAAAATAAATAATAAGAACACAATAAATCAAAATACATGGAAAGCAACCAAAGCGGTACTTAAAGGGAAATAGATAGCCCTAAAAAAAAAAACGGATGCACTCATTTTGAAAAAGTTCATCAAGCTATACATTTAAGATCCTTGAACTTTAATATATATTTATTAAACTCTTAACTTTTAAAGTTTAGAAAACTGGAAATCGTCTGATTTAACAAGTTTACACTAAACTACAAGTTATTGATAACATTCAACTATATCTATCTGTTAAGAAAGTTTTATCTAACTGAAATTATTTTTTTTAAAGATTTTATTTATTTATTTGACAGACAGAGATCACAAGTAGGCAGAGAGGCAGACAGATAGAGAGAGAGGTGGAAGCAGGCTCCCTGCAGAGCAGAGAGCCCGATGTGGGGCTCGATCCCTGGACACTGGGACCATGACCTGAGCCGAAGGCAGAGGCTTTAACCCACTGAGCCATCCAGGTACCCCTAACTGAAATTATTTTGACATACTTTCAAGCAGTGCCACTACAAACTGGAAAATTTCAGGTGACCAATATAGGAGAGTTTAGAAGCCTTCCAAATAGAACTTAAATTAATCCTTCCAGCAGGGGTTATATAAAAATTGCACTTTAGAGAGATATTTGGATGAAATAGAGGTTAGAAAGTAAGGTGTTGCTAAATGATAAAAGAAAGAGAAGACTAAGAAAAATAACATCCCAGTATGTTTTCATAGGTTCAGACCTAAATATGGTAAGTAGAAACCTAGAGAACTCTTTATTGGTACCAACTGTACTATGTCTAGGATCACGTTGGAAAAGATCCCCTCCAACGATCAGTTGCCTTCAAATTTATAGTCACAAATGGATTTCTCAGTAATTCTATAATTCCCTTTTTTTTTTTTTTTTAAGATTTTACTTATTTATTTGACAAAGAGAGAGAGGCAATGAGAGCAGGAACATGAGCAGGGAGAGTGGGAGAGAGAGAAGCAGGCTTCCTGCCCAGCAGGGAGCCCAATGTGGGGCTCCATCCCAGAATCCTGGGATTAGGACCTGAGGTGAAGGCAGAAGCTTAACCACTGAGCCACCCAGGCACCCCTATAATTCTTAACTTGCCTCATTCCACCACTGGTTATTTGATAGGTTCTCATGATTCTGAAGCCCATCTTAATATTAACTTTAGTTAAATACTGTTAATATTTATAATTGCAGTGCCACACCTATGGTTAACTCACAAAACTATTTGCTAACCAAAAACAGTATATATTTCCTTAGTCCCAAATTTAATTTGGTTCAAATGAATCTTTTTGTTCCTTCTTCAAATACATCACCACTTGAAATGATAGTGTTACTTAATCTAAAATTGAGTTAACCTGCCTTTGCTTCCATGAGGCTAAGGAGAAATGTCTCATTTACATATAATTTGAAAGTGATCCTATATTTTACTACAATGTACTTACTAAGATACTTTCTTCTGCTTCCTCCATAAACAACTATTTCTTGTTTTTCCGTTTCTGCATTAAAGAGTTTAAAGACAATTTATCAAATAAGATAGCATTTGCCATCTTACACAGGACATATTGGAATAAGAAAAAAAGATGTGTAGCTTTCAAGAAGTACAGATACAAGGAGATCACCATGTTCACTCAGAGTGATATTTAGTGTCATTTGGAACATATAAAAGAGCACTTTCTTAACTTTGAACTTGAATTTCCACTTACACTGTAAGGAAAATCTAATATCTGAAACCTATGACAGAACATTTTGTGAACACAAAAGCAAAAATCTACTTTATAAAATACAACCAGAATGTAAAAGACCAATCAATAGTAAGTTTACATATTCTCATATAGTGCTGCTCTTAAGTTTCTAGTATACTCTGAATTAACTGAATGGTTTGTACATAGGACCATTAAAAATTTTTACATTTCTGGCAAATGCATACTACCTGGAAACAGAAAAAAAAATAGTTTGATGTCCAATAGTTTGATGTCCGTAAGGGAAAAAGAGCATCAAAATATAGAAACATCAAAATATAGAAAATATTGTCTCTTAAATATATTCAGTGGTTCATCATTTTAAAACCATATCATACCTAATACAATATCAAAAATTTGGAAAATTTCTATGTAATTTTAACATAGTGTTGATTTGGATTTATCTTTCTAAAATAAAGTTTAATAGATTTGTTGTTATATAAATAGTACAGTCCCATTATAGATAATTTAGAAAATACAGAAAAGTTAAAAACTAATCACATATACTTCATCTAGAGTCAATTATTATTATGTTAATTTTTATTGATATCCTTCCTATTTATTATTTTTGGGGGAACTAGGGAGTTTATTGCATAGTTACGATTGCAATAAGTCTTTTTATGCTATATTTATCACTTAAATTTTCCCATTTTAGTATACAGTTTTTGATAAAGTTCATTTATATGTCTTCATATTTCATCACAAATTAGCTATGCAACAGTTTGCTTAACCATTTCCCTATAGTTAAATTCTTAATTTATTTCTTCTGTCCTCTTTATGACTTAAAGCTTTATTTAATATTTATGGTTTTTCCTTTGGATAGATTTTTAGAAGTAAAAAAAATAAATGAAGGGATACAAATAGACTCTTTAAAATTTTTTTCTTATTGCAGTATGATTAAGCACATTATTATTAGTTTCACATATATAATTTAATGATTAAAAAATTCTATATATATTACTCAGTGCTCATCAAGATAAATGTACTTTTAATACCCTTCACTATTTCATCCATCCCCCCCCACATGCTTCTGACAAGCTTCCATTTGTTCTAGTTTAGTCTGCTTTTTTGGTTGTTGTTGTTGAACTCTTTTTTCTTTGATTATTCATTTGTTTTGTTTCTTAAGTTCCACATATTAGTGATATTGTATGCTTTTTATCTTTCTCTCACTGACTTATTTCACTTAACATTATATCCTTTAGGTGCACCCACATTATAGCAAATGGCAAGATCTCTTTAACAGCTGGGTAATAATATACCACATCTTCATTATTCTTTCATCTATTCATAAACATTTGGGCTGCTTTCTTGTCTATTGTAAACAATGCTCCAACAAACTTGGGGTGCATATATCTTTTCAAATTAGCAGTTTTGTTTTGTTTGGGTAAATAGCCATAAATTATTGGATCATATGGTATTTCTATTTTTAATTTTTTGAAGAACCTCTATAGTATTTTCCACAGTGGCTGCACCAATTTTCATTCCCACCAACAGTGCACAAAGTTTCCTTTTTCTCCACATCCTTGCCAACACTTGTTATTCTTTTGTTTTTCATTTTAGCCATTCTGACAGGTATAAGGTAATATTTCATTGTGATTTTGATTTGCATTTCCCTGAAGATGAGTGATGTAGAGCATATTTTTATGTGTCTGTTACCCATCTGTATGTCTTTTAAAAATGCCTATCAGGTCCTCTGCCCATTTTTAAATTGAAATTTTTTTTGAGTTATATAAGTTCTTTATATATTTTGGATACTAACCCCTTATTGAATGTATTAATCATAAATATCTTCTCCCATTAGATAGATTAACTTTTTGTTTTGTTAATAATTTCCTTTGCTGTGCAAAAGCTTTTTACTTTTTTGTAGTCTCAATAGTTTAATTTTACTTTTGTTTCCCTTATCTGTGGAGACATAGCTAGAAAAATGTTTCTGTGGTCCAAGTCAAAGAAATAACTGCCTATGTTTTTTTTTTTCTAGGAGTTTTATGGTGTCAGGACTCACATTTAGGTTTTTAATACATTTTGAGTTTGTTTTTGTGTATGGCATAAGAAAGTGGTCTAGTCTCATTGTTTTGCATGTCCAGTCTTCCTAGCACCATGTGTTGAAGAGAATGTCTTTTCCACATTGAATGTAATAGACTAATTAATCATATAAGTATGGATTTATTTCTGGGCTCTCTCTTCTGTTCTATTGATCTATATGCCTATTTTTGTGCCAGTACCATACTGTTTTAATTACTGTAGCTCGGTAGCATATCTTGAAATCTGGGATTCTGATACCTTCAGCTTTGTTCTTTTTCAAGATTTCTTTTCCTATTTGGGATCTTTTTGGCTCCATACAAGTTTTAGAATTATTTGTTCTAGTTCTGTAAAAATGCTGTTGGTATTTTGATAGGGATTGCTATAAATCTGTAGATTGCTTTGGGTAGTATGGACACTTTTACAAGAACAATATTTGTTCTTCCAACCATAAGCATGGAATATCTTTCCATTTCCTTGTATCATCTTTAATTTCCTTCATCAATTTTTTACAATTTTTGGAGCACAGTTCTTTCACCTTTTCAATTAAGTTTATTCCTGGGCATCTTACTATTTTTGGTGTTAATTGTAAATGAGATTTTTTTCTTAATCTCTTTTTCTGCTACTTATTAGAGTACAGAAATACAACATATTTCTGTATATTCATTTTGTATTCTGTGACTTCAATGAATTCATTTATCAGTTCTAGTAGTTTTTTGGTGGAGTTTTTAGGTTTTTCTATATATAGTATCATATCATCTTCCAATAGTTAAGATTTTACTTCTTCCTTACCAATTTGCCTGCCTTTTATTTTATTTCTTTTTGTTGTCTGATTGCTGTGGCTAGGAGTTCCAGTACTATGTTGAATACAAGTGGCAAGAGTGAACATCCTTGTCTTGCTACCAATCATAGAATAAAAGTTCTGTTTTTCACCATTGAGGATGATGTCAGCTGCAGGATTTTCATATATAGACTATATTATATTGAGGGTATGGTCCCTCTAAACCTAATTTGTTGAGAATTTTTTATCATGAATGGATGTTGTGCCTTGTCAAATACATTTTCTTCATCAACTGAAATGATCATATGGTTTTTATCCTTTCTCTTGTTAATGTAATGTATCACACTGATTGATTTGCAAACATCCCAGAAATAAATCCCACTTAATCATGGTGAATGATTTTTTTAATGTATTTTTTTATTCATCTTGTTAATATTTTGTTGGGGATTTTTGCATCTATGCTCATAAGAGATATTGGCCTTTAGTTCTCTTTTTTGTAGTGTCTTTATCTGGTCTTGATATCAGGTTAATGCTGGCCTCACGGTATGAATTTGGGAACTTTAATTCCTCTCCTATTTTTTGGAGTTTGAAAATACGTATTAATTCCCCTTTAAATGTTGAAATCCACCTGTGAAGCCATCTGATCCTGGACTTTTTGTTGGCAATTTATTATTATTACTGATTCAATTTCATTGCTAGTAATTGGTCTGTTCAAATTTTCTGTTTCTTCCTGACTCAGTTTTGGAAAGTTTTATGTTTCTAGGAATTTATCCATTTCTCTGGTGTCAGTTGTCATTTCTTCTCTTTAATTTCTGATTTTACTTATTTGTGTCCTTTCTCTTTTTTTTCTTGATGAGTCTGGCTAAAGGTTCATCAAAGAATCATCTCCTGGGGCACCTGGGTGGCTCAGTGGGTTAAAGCCTCTGCCTTCGGCTCAGGTCATGATCTCAGGGTCCTGGGATCGAGCCCCATATCGGGCTTTCTGCTCAGCGGGGTGCCTGCTTCCTCCTCTCTCTCTGCCTGCCTCTCTGCCTACTTGTGATCTTTGTCAAATAAATAAAATCTTTAAAAAAAAAAAAAAAGAATCAGCTCCTGGTTTCACTGATCTCTTCTATTGTTTGTTTTAGTGTCTATGTCATTTATTTCTGTTGTAATATTTATTATTTTCTTCCTTCTACTGGCTTTAGGCTTTCCTTGGTCTTATTTTTCTAGCTCCTTTAGATATAAGGTTGGGTTGTTCGTTTAAGATTTTTCTTGTTTCTTGAGGTAGTCCCGTATTGCTATAAATTGTCCTCTTGGGAAAGCTTTTGCTGTATGCCAAAGATTTTTGGACTGTTGTGGTTTCTTTTTCATTTGTATCCATTTATTTTTTAATTTCCTCTTTGATGTCTTTGTCTCCATGTATTTGTGTTCTTTCCATATTTTTTCTTGTGCTTCATTTGTAATTTCATACTATTGTGTCCAGAAAAGATGCAAGATATGATAGCAATCTTTTTAAATTTATTGAGACTCATTTTGTGACCTAATGTGGTGTATTCTAGAAAATGTTCCATGTGCACTTGGAAAGAATATATATTCCGCTGTTTTTAAATAGAATGTTCTGGTATATTTGTTAGGTACATCTGACCCAATGTGTCATTCAAACCAACTATTACCTTGTTGATTTTCTGTCTGGATGATCTATCCATAGATATAGGTGGGGTGTTGAAGTCTTCTACTATTACTGTATTACTGTCCGTTTATTCCTTTAGGTCTGTTAATAGTTTTGTGTATTTAGGCGTTCCTATGTTGGGTGTATAAATATTTACTATTATTATATTCTTGTGTTGGATTGTTTCCTTTATCATTATGTAGTGTCCTTCTTTTCCTCTTATTATAGTCTTTGTTTTAAAGTCTAATTTATCAAATATGAGCATTGCTTCCATCTGCATAGTAAATGTTTCACTTCCAGGCTGCATCTTTAGATCTGCAGTAAGTCTCTATAGGCAATATATAGATGGGTCTTGCTTTTTTATTCATTCTGTCACCCTATGTCTTTTGCTTGGAATAGTTAGTCAATTTACATTTAAAGTAATTATTGATAGGTATGTAGTTCTTGCCATTTTACTTGTTTTATAGTTGTTTTGTAGTTCTTTCTATTCCTTTCCTCTTCTCTTGCTCTCTTCCACTGTAATATGATGGCTTTCTTTAGTAATATGTTTAGATTCCATTCTCCTACTTTCTTATGTATCTATTACCTAAAAAGGTTTTTGCTTTGTGGTTATCATTAGATTCATCTATAACCTCTTATGCATAGAGTATTCTATATCAAGTTGAGGATCTTGTCATCTGAACCCATTCCAAAGGCTTATCTCCTTTTAATTTAACTCTTTTGCTGTGGTTTTGTCCTAGTCTTTCATTTCAGATTTTCATTTCATTTCATTCCTTTGTTTCCTCATTTTGTCTAACTCTCCATGCTTGTTTATATGTATTAGAAAAACCAGCTATGTCTCTTGACCTTGGAAGTAGTGGTCTTATGAAAAGAGGTCCTATGTTGTCCTATAGCACAATGCCCCCTGTTCACCAGAAACTGGCACTTCAGAGATATCTCCTATGGGGGCTGTGTGTGCCCTACTGTTGTGGCTGAGCCATATTTGCCTTCAGTTCAGTCAGCTGCAATGGCCCACTTTGCCTTTTGTGGGCACATTAGGCAGGGTCTGGTCCCTGTGCCCCAAAGGGGCCAGTCTGGGACCACTGTGGGCTTGTAGTAGGCCAGTGTCAGCCATAAGAACAGATGCATGCCCTTAGCCCATCTGCCAAGGCTGCAGTTGCACCAAATTGCAGGACTTTTAACATACTGCTGAGAGGTTTCTGTTTGTGAATGGGGCCAGCATCAGACCCAATACCTAAACCCAGTCTGTCTGCTGGGGCTTCAGGAGCACCGATTGATAGGGTAATCCTTCTGTATGGCCAGTTACAAGTTTTGGCTCATGGGACTATATGTACACTAGTGTGTGTGGTTATATTCCCCTCTCCCAGGGTAGGAGTCATTTTGGAGCGTGCCAGTTTGCAGGATGTTTGCAGGGCTGTTTGCAGGATGTATCAGGGAAGGAACCACTTTGGAAAGACACCTGCCTAGTGGGGCAAGTTGGATGGATCCACAGGTGAATGTGGGGGCTGGGCACACAGTGTTAGCAAGATAGAAGGAGAATGTTCACACTAGTTCTTGCCAAGTGTCCAGCTATTTAGGTTGGGAGGAATTAGGGGAGATATTCCCTGTCAGCAATTTGGTCTTGGAGAATTCTTCTAAAGATCCGTCCCTGTTCTGATATTAGTTAACAAATATTAGATTGGTAAATAAATCTCCTTCATGTATACCTCAGATGTTTTTCAAACTGGTGCTTCTATGCTGTATCTCAGCTAGATTAATTGCTATGCTGGGGCTCTTTAAAGATCAGGTTTAAGTTTCCTATTGCATTCTGGCTCTCCCAGAGCTAAACCCACTGATTTTTAAAGTACCCAGAGTTCAGCCCCACTTAAATGGTGAAGTTAAGCCCCACTGGTTTTCAAAGAAATGTTATGGGGACTTGTCTTCCCAATGCAGGTCCCCTGTGCCTGGGGTCTGATTCTCTGGCTTTCCATGCTTGTGATGTTCTTCCTAGCTGTGGTTAGTCTCATGGGAGAGGGGGGGTGGTTCCCAGATGCATCTTCATGGGCCATTATAATCACCTTAGCTGTGGAAAATCTGTTCAGGTCATCTTCTGAGTTAGTTGCATGGATATGGCTGTTATCTTGGTGTGTCCATGGGACAAGGTGAGTTTAGAATGTTCCTACTCAGCCATTTTCCCAGTAGTGCCCCTGTAGCACTTTAATGTATAACTTTTACTCAGGGTGGCCGTCAACAAAGTGGCAGAGCCTCATCCCTTTCTCCTCCTTGGCTGCTGCATCACTAAAAAAGTCATGTGCTTGGTCTCCCCAATGCATGCCAGACAACTCAGGGTACAAATACTCTAAGTCTCTTATTTTCCGTTATTAAATTGATTTTGATAAATTTTATATTTTTTAATGTAACTACCAGCAACAAATGAGAGTACCAGTTTTGATCATCCCCTCCCCCAGATTATTTTTATTAATTGTTAACTGGATATTGCAATACAGTTAGATGTCAGTGTCTTGTTTTTGTGTTTCACTAATAGATGCTGGCTTCATTAGAAAATTGTCTTAAAACATTTGGGTTTATATTTAATATTTGCCAATTTGGTAATAAAATACAGTTAGATATCAGAGCTATTCCTCATTTGGCCTGAGAAACTACTTCATATTAAGGCAAAGCTTTGATAAAAAGTCCAGTCATTTGATAACAGACTTCTGTAAGACACACTTTCAATGCCCTTTGAATTTGCTCAAAAGTTCATTGACTGCCCTTAGTGAGACATCCCAAAGAGTCCAGATTCTTAAACGCCTGTTGCATTTCAGTTGTTCAGTTAAACTCATGAAAAAATTTAAACAGTATAAATGAAATCTTTTATGGTCTATCCTTCCAACTGCAAAAACCAACAGAAATTCTATCAGAAACAACTATTCTACTCCAGCGGTGTTGAAATTGAAACACCATTATTTATACGCTTATTTATAATATTTTTTATTCATTTGGGTTATACCTACTTATTATTTTAAAAAACAACAACCATTTTTCAACACATAATTCAAAGCAATGTAAAGTTACTATTGTCCCTAACTGGCATCCTGTAGGGAAGATAACTATCTTATTCTGTGGCAAAACAGTGCATTATGCAGTTAGCACAATAGCTTCCATCTCAAAAGTATTCTTTGAAATTTTGCACATAGAATCTGTCTCCATGCACATGCACCTGTCTTCATTTGTTTAGTCACAAAAATAAAATACTCCTCAAATGAGAGCATGCTTCCAAGTGGGACAGAAACGGTTAACTCTTCCTTTTATATTTGAAACCTGTCCTTTAGTGCCTAAATGTAATTATAGAAGAAAAGGAATTTCCTCTGCTTATATACAGAATAATATTTTATTTTAATAGTTAGTCATCTTGATTGAAGTGAATTTACATGTGCAGTGTGGATGGCTGGCATGCATTTTAATCCTACTTCCTGTATAAATAGCAATTGAGTGTCGATGACAAGAAGGCAGTATTTCTTTAGTATTACCAAGTAGAGAACATGTTGTTCTCATAATATCCTCTGTCACTTGCCCTTCCTGCAAGGATTACAGCTCTTTCTTGCCTCATTAAAACTTAGGGAACATGCTGATGTAATTTTCAGTTACTCACTGGAGCTTACCATTTTTAATTGAATCAGAATATTTGGACCTAAAATTTTTAAGATTTATTTTCTGCATTTTCAGGCTTATTTTTCTTAGTTATTTGTGCATTTTCCTATCTAATCCACTTTAAAAAAACAGTTTGGCTTTGAACTTAAAATAAGTATTAATTTTTATGACTGAACTTACGAATGGAGGAAAAGGAAAGATGAGGAGAAAAGGAGGAGGGATGTGAATACAAATATTGCTTTATTCTTGAACTTTTTAAATATGTTTCCTAACAGGGTAGATACCTTGGGGAAAGTGGTCCACCTTTTTTCCTCCATGGTCTTTTTTTGTTCATTTGCTGTATTTCCATTAATAGTATTCCATTTATTATTACTATTGTTACCAAATATTGAGTAAATAAAAACAAGTATGTATAAAATATTGTAAGGTATAAAGCACCAGGGGCGCCTGCGTGGCTCAGTGGGTTAAAGCCTCTGCCTTTGGCTCAGGTCATGATCCCAGGGTTCTGGGATTGAGCCCCGCCCCCCCCAATCTGGCTCCCTGCTGAGCAGGGAGCCTGCTTCCGTTCCTCTCTCTGCCTGCCTCTCTGTCTACTTGTAATCTCTGTCTGTCAAATAAATACATAAAATCTTTTAAAAATAAAAAATAAAAAATAAAGCACCATATACAAAGAATACCCATATCTTACCCAGTTTAGGAAATGAAATTTTACCATCATTTCAGAACTCCTAAGGACTCCTCTGTGATCTTCTGCTCTGTCAAAAATAACCACTTCCCTGAAATTTTAGTTCTTACTTCCTTCTTTCTTCCACATCATTTTACCACTTTTGCCATATATTTATTTTTTTCAATAAGCTACTCTAGTTTTTCATAATATGTGTAATATGTTTTCACTTGCAATTTCTGCCTTATTTTTTAACTATTATATTTCTGGAATTTATGTATATTGCATTTAGCTATAGTTTATTCATTTCACTCTAATACAGTATTCATTTATAATTTCTGTTATTAATAGACACGGATTATTTTCAGTATTTTGATTATAAACAGATGCTTTAAGCTATTTATACATATTTCTGGTACACATGTGCAAATCTTTCTTTAGTGCAGTAGCTCTCACGTTTTAGCTCTATAATCACCTAGAAAGCTTATTAAAACATGATTGCTGGGCATCAACCTCAGTGTTTCAAATTCAGTAGGTTAAGGATGGGGCCTGTATTAAGGTTCTCCAGAGAAATAGCACCAACAAAAAATATATAGACATAGATACATGTCAGAAAAGATATAGGAATTGGCTCACGCAGTTATGAAGGAGAATTCCTGTGATCTGCTGTCTGTAAACTGGAGAACCAGGATAATCCAGTCCAAGGTAGAAGGCCTGAGAAGAGAAAGGGGCAAACTAGGGTAAATCCCAGACTCTGAAGACCCCTTAATAAGAGGTTCCAATATCTGATATCTGACAGCAGGAAAAGATAGATATCCCAGTTCAAGAAGAGAGAGGAAATTTGCCTTCCTCCACCTTTTTGTTCTATTCAGGCCCTCAAGGGATTGAATGACACATATGCATATTGGTAAGGGAGATCTTTTTAGTCTACTGATTCAAATGCTAATGTCCTCCAGAAACACCCTCATAAATAATGTTTTACCAGCCATCTGGGCATCCCTTAGCCCAGTTAAGTTGATATACAAAATTAACCATTACGGGGCCCAAGATTGTGCATTTCTAACAAGTTCTCAGGTGACATGGATGTTACACATCCAAAAAGACTTTGAGAACATCTGCTCTAGAATATATAGCTAGAAGGAGAAATGCTGAGTCATAGAGAAACAGCAATTTCAAATTTATTATATACTGCACTGTTGTTTTCTAACATGTTTATAGCAATCTAAACTTCTACCAGCAGTTTGTATAAATGTTTTGACTTCTCCATATCTTTGTCAATACCTGTTGGTGTATAATTTCTGCCAAAAAGGGGAGTGCGATATTATCTCCTTGTATTTTAATTTGAATTTTCCTGATTACACAATAGAGTTGAGCATATTTTCATATGTTTTTTAGTTAGACATTCTTCCTTTTAGTTCCTATTCTATATTTTCCATTGGCTTTTTTTCTTTTTCTTACCAATTTATACAAGTTCTTTTATAGTCTCATCATGATGACTCTTACATAACTATTTTTAATACCATCTAATTTTATCTTACAAGATTTAGGAGAAAAGTTGTTCTTGCTCTTTATTCTTCTTGATTCATGACTGAACATATGGCTTCTTTTTGCTGCTTACTATATATTTGATTATAACAATAGAATTATTTGTTAAAAAACCTGCCCCCACCAAATACCATATTATCTGATTATGTTTCATTCACTCATCATTACCTCCAAGCCACAGGTTTGTCTCCTGCACCTAAGTGTTAGCTTCTCCCTCACCCCCACCCCACCTCTCCCTTCTCTCACTTCTATTCTAGCCTCTCTAAAAGCTATCCCCAGTAAACAGCAAGACTTGTCTTTCCAAAGCACAAATCAAATAATCTCCTTACCCATGTAAATTCCTCAATAATTTCCCATTAAAACACTTAGAATAAAATATGTATTCCCTACCAAGCAACAAGGTCTAGGAAATCTTAATCCATTCTCAGCACTGCCACTTTCCTCCAAAATCACCAAAATGTGGCCACTCTTGCCTTGTTCCTATTTCTCAAACCCTCCAAATCTGTTCCTCCTTCTCTAAGACACTTCCCCAGAAAAACCAACCAGACTATCCTACTTAAAGTAGCTCCCTCTCCTACTCTTCAAACTCATACATTCTCTATTCCCAATCTTGATTTATTTGTCTTCACAGAACTTATCTATATGTGACATTACTTTTGATATTATAATTTTTAATCATCTATCTTTGTCCTCTACTAAAATGTCATCACTATTGGCTAATAAGATTGTTTTATTAATCTCAATACTTATCTTAGTATCTCAGTGCCTAAAGGAATTCCTAGTAAGAGTTATGCTCTCTACAAATATTTACTAAATAAATGAAGACATTAGTTTCCCATAATCCTCACAGTCTTTTTAACTACATAATCCTTGAAGGTAGACACTGGATATCATTCATCTTAACAAAGTCAGAATCTTAGTACATCATCTGCAGCACATTGTAATCACTCAATAAAAGTGTCTTAAATACCTTAATAACGTACATAAGTAGGATTATCATCATTGCAGATACAAGGAAATTGAGAATCTGAGTGTTTGGTTAAAGAGTCTAGAATCTGTCAGTCTCCAAAGCTATTCCACTGTGTCAAGTTCCCTTAACCTGACATCACAGCACACCAATGGGACACTGCAATTACAATGAGTAGATGGATTAGGAGGGTTCACATCAACAAGACAGCCTGCAAAACCTGTGATATCAAAGAGCACTGGAGGTGAATTAGAATTCTCAGTTCCCTCGACTTCTGAAAAATCTCTTCCCCCTCTTCCACAACTTGGAAATTCATTGAGGTAAAAGGATAGTTTCTCATTCACTCAAATAGCCATGTGCTCTGGTAGTATTTGGAGAGAATGGTATGTTGATTAATGCTTAAATTTTTTTAAGACATACCTCTTGTTTGTAATGGTGATTTGAGTGCAGATGTTTAACTCCTCCTTTTCCAAGTATCCACTGAAGTGCCAAACACAAAATTATCTAGAAGTCAGTATAAATCCTAGAAATAAGCAAAATGGAGCGTAATGCATGCCAACAATTTCAGGGACTCTCTGTTAAAAATATTACAGGCAAGTCCTGATTAAAGTAGTTGTTAATTCATCTGTGATTAAGAATATGTAAAAAAATAGAATATTTAATATAGTCATAAAAGGAATCAAGGTAAAAAAGAAAAGGTAGAGAAGAAAAAGGTAATCAAGGTAAAAAAGAAAAAATTCCCTAAACCAAAGACAAAATTGAAGCCTCAAATCAAAAAAATTCTTCAAGGGACAAGCTATAGTTTTCATTTATTTGTTTTTAATTTTATATCATATTTAAAAACAAAATCTTGGGACATCTGGGTGGCTCAGTTGGTTAAGCAGCTGCCTTCAGCTCAGGTCGTGATCCCAGGCTCCTGAGACTGAGTCCCGCATTGTGCTCCCTGCTCAGCAAGGAGCCTACTTCTCCCTCTTCCTCTGCCTGCTGCTCCCTCTACTTGTGCTCTCTCTCTCTCTCTGTCAAATAAGTGAATAATTTTTTCGAAAAAATTAAAAATAAAAATAAAATCTACACACTTCCAAGCAGAAAAAGTGGGCCTTAAAAGCAAAGACTCTATTTGTCATCAGAACTCTCTTCTTTATATTAAAGACAAAATGCTAGGAAAAGATAGAGCAATGTCTTAAGAATGTGCCCTATTATCTAAGGGATGAGTTGTAAGTGAGGGAAAAAAAAAAGAACTCTAATAACAGTGCTTGAGAATGGCAAAGAAGTGGTATGAAAAAATTGCGATGAGTAATAAAATTAATGAAACTTCACATTGGTTTAAGATATCTCTTAGAAGAGTGACAAAACAAAATTTTCCCAAAAAATTCTATAAAGAAAGGGAAGTTTTATAAAATACAAATATAAATCTGGAGATCATCTGAAAAGATATTGAAGATGATGAGAGAAGAGATGAGAAAAACTGTCAAATATATCGTCTTATCCAAAAATAAGTTGTGCCAATGCTGGGCCAATTTTCCCTTAGATCCATTGCTTGCTCTTACTCTGGTCTGCTTCATATTGAAGGGAGGGATTCCTATAGATTGTGTTTCCAACTGAGGTTAGAGGGTATCAAAAGGAGACTGGAGGGAGTGATGAAAGAAAATCCAGGAAGCTTCACCCCCATCTCTCTCTGTCTTGTGTGGCATCTTCCACAGCAGTTGTTTCCCCTTCAGGGTCAAGGCTGCCGGGATAGGTCCATCATAGTTCTGGCTTCAGCCAGGCAACCTGGATAAAGATAAAAAAAATACTATCTTTAGATAAAAAGAAGACAGATTATGCCATCTCACAAAATGTAATTATCTAGATGAATATGTATGACACAAATTAAATATTGCATCTGAAAGTTATCCCTATAAATACCAAAAATATCAATATTATTAGACAGAAGAAAATCAGTATTATTGTAATTTATTGCTAGCATTTTATAAAAGCTCTGATTTCTCATTCTAGAAGTGACTTTTCTTAGCTATTTATTTCTTACAAAATGGTTTTTTATATTTCAGGTTACTGTTACACTGAATATAAATTTCTCTATTAATATTTGTTTATTCGTTTATATTGGTTCATAATTTTTACTACTATGAAAAATAACACATAATAATGCAATAAACATCATTGAATGTATATGTGTGTGGGTGTACAAATCAATGCAGGTGATTCTATTTTATGGAATGTATTTCCAACAGTAGAATTACTATGTCAAAAATATGTATATTTTAGGGGTGCTTGGGTGGCTCAGTAGGTCAATTGTCTGACTTGATTTCAGCTCAGGTCATAATCTCACAGTGTTGTGAGATCAAGCCCCATGTCCCAGCATGGAGCCTGCTTAAGATTCTCTCCCTCCCTCTCCTCATCTGCCTCTCCACTCCCTCTCTCTCTCTTTGTATATATATACATATGCGTATATGTGCATATATATATATATATACTTTAATACATAAATATATATGTATACTTAACAGACATTGCCAGATCATTTTTCCAAAAGGGCTAAAATTTTTTACCTGACCATAAGCAAGTGAATGAGAATATCCTTCTCTTTGCATCCCTATCATCAGTAAATTTCATTGTACTTCTTAATTTTTGCTATCCTTATAGATATAAGAGATATCTAGCTTTTACTTCAATTTGCATCTTCATGGTTACTAAGAAATACAGAGTCTGTTTACATTGGCAATTTGGATATGCAATTCTGTGAATTGTCTTTCATATCCATTTTCCTTTTGGACTATTTGGCCTTTCATGATAGTTCACAAGAGTTCTTTGTATATTAAAAATTAGGAATTTCCAATGCTTTTCGCTTTGTGATACTCATTTTATGTTATCATGAGGTAAACAGACTTAGCAGTAAATGCATGTTTTTACATCATGGGATAAATAGGCCATGAGGATGCCAGGAACTGTGCTGGACCAGCCTGGGAATTCTAGCTCCCTCCCTGCTGAAAGGAAGCCCAATAAGAGAATCAGCTTGCCAGAGATGCAACCCATATCAGGTCCTGATAGGACCAGATATATATCAATAGCTGATATTATAACAAATTTCCAAATTTATTATTTAAATATTGACTTTAATCCTTATTCATAGTATTATTTACATTCTCTAAATTTTTAAGTTTTGAGCTGTGACTTCTAGAGTTCGTGTCTTTTAAGAAATTCTCCTCCACCTTTGAAATTTACTCTAGCTTTTAAAGATTTTCATCTGAGATTTTTGCAACTCATGTATCATAAAACTTTATTTTTTTAACATATGAACATTTTAGAAGATGCTAAAGTAAAAAGAACATAAGATGCTTCCAACTTCTGAAGAATTATACATATTTGCGCTGGCTGAAACAAAATGAAGAAGAAAAAAATTCTCTGGAATACTTTCAGTTAAATAATAATGGTATTTTTCAAAGAAAGGAACATGGTGTCACCTAAAAATCCTTTCCATGGGAGTTAAGTCCTTGTTCTAGGTGCAGCTCAGTCCCTACTTTAACAACCTGTCAGCGTCTGTTGATCTCAGTATTGGCATTGTTAAAGAAGGGTACTGAATTAAACAATGTCAGGGACTTTTCTATCACTCCACGATTCTACTACTTTGCTCAGAATTACAGGTTAATCAGTCAGAAGAAACCAAAGGAAATATATTTTTCTGGATATCGGTGGCATTTCCTTTGGGGAAGTCCACTGAAGATAATTCCCAGTGCTAGAAACTTACATTTATCTTCTCCTCTTTCTTGATGAGAAAATAATATCTTGATGAATGGCTTTCAAGGACTACTTAGAGTTCATTGTTGAGGTGACCAAGATTATGGTCTTACCCATGGGATTTCACAATTTACAAAAATTATTACCTTGAGAATATCTGTTTAAGAAGGAAGAAAAAATTATGGAAAACCAGGCAGCTTTTAGGGGCACTTTGTCAATTCTTTCAATGTTATGCAACAGAATTTCAGGAGTCAGGATCAGGGTTCAAAATAAAATTAGGCATCGAAGTTACACAGTGTAGTTCAAAATTGTATAGTTTTTCAAGTGTTATTGGAACTTGGGTTGATGATTTTATTCTTTTTAAAGATTTATTTATTTATTTTGGCGGGGGAGAGGCAGAGGGATAAGGAGTGGGGAAGGAGACTTCTCACTGAGCATGAGCCAGATATGGGGCTCAGTCCCACAACCCCGAGATCAGGACCTGAGCCAAAACCAAGAAGTCATATGCTCAACTGACTCAGTCACCCAGGTGCCTCCAGGCTGATTATTTTAAAGACTGAGATGCTTCTGCAACACTGACCAGAACCCAACCTCATTTGATTCTGATGATATTTCATTAATCTTCCATCAGTCTAAAAGTTTCAGTGATTCTGCTAAAAGCCAGAATTTATCATTTTTGTAACATGACTCAAGAAAAAAGATAAATAGGGCGTTGTTCCTATAATAAAATTCTGCCCACCAATATTAGCATCTGAACAAAGTCTTTCTATAATCATAGATGAGTTGCCTCTCCTTTCTTTTCTGTTCAAGACATGTCTTACCTAATTCTGAAGGATCTTTCTTAGATATCTGTCCAGGTGAAATTCATTTAAGCAAGGTGACACAAAGAGTAGCTCTAACTTCTATGTACCTGAAATAGGAGAGGCTTTTGTTTTGTTTTATGGACTCTGAGGGATAAACATGACTCTTTTTATACATCAAATTTTACTTAAACTTGATCATATCAAATAGATTGAGAAACTTTAAATATATTGTTTTGGCTTTTGCTTCCTCCTTTTCACTTCCCCCTTTCCTCAAACATGACCTATCCCATCCAAGATAATACATGTTGATATTGTATATATGTTCCTTTTTGTTTTACTTTTGCTCATATAAATATGTATACACATATGCATGTACAAATTAGCATACATATGAATATACACAAATATCATCACAGAGAGAGAGATATAAATGTCCTAATTTTTGTACAGAATTTTGTTTCTTGCTTTGTTCTAAAAATTGACTTCATTTTCTAGATTTTTTTTTAAAGATTTTATTTATTTATTTGACAGACAGAGATCACAGGTAGGCAGAGGCAGGCAGAGAGAGAGAGGGGGAAGCAGGCTCCCCGCCAAGCAGAGAGCCCGATGTGGGGCTTGATCCCAGGACCCTGGGATCATGACCTGAGCCGAAGACAGAGGCTTTAACCACTGAGCCACCCAGGCGCCCCTCATTTTCTAGATTTTGTTATTATTAACAATGCTAAAGCACCCATCTTTGAACATATATATTCTTAGTTTGCTTCTTCTGTCTCTGTAGGATAGATTCCCAGGATTAAGACTGCTTGATCAAAGAGTTATCTTTGTGCATTTTGATACACAAAATAATAAATATGTATTTATTTTGTATAATATACATATAATAAAATACATCAAAGTATATTTTTCATTTTATATACATATTGCCAAATTGCTTTTTCCCCCAAACCTGGAAACTCACAATTTGACCTTTTTCACCATTATTGTGAACACCAGGTATTACAGCTTTAAATTTTTTTCCAGTCTAAGAATGCAAGATCTCATTATCAATTTAATTTGTACTTCCTGAACTACTAGGGAAGCAAACCATACATTTATGTTTGGTGTCCACTTAGAAATGCCCTTCGCTGAATTGCCTCTTTCTATTCTTTGACAAATTTCTTTTCTTTTTAATTCTTAAAATCATGTTGTATGAATTTTAATCTTTTGACTGTCATCTGTTTGCAAACATTTTTTCCCCAAACTACCATTTACCCATTGACTTTGATGACATTTCATCTTTCAAGTTTTTTTAATATTGTCAATCTTTTCTATATCTTTTTAAATGATTTCTGAATTTCTTGTTTTGATAAAGAATATCTCTCTAACATCAAGATTGTATATATAGCTTCCTAGATTTTTTCTAAGATGTTTCTTGTCTAATTTGTATATTTAAGTGTGAATCCATTTGGAGTGTGTTTCTGACAATAATGTGAGATGAACAAAATTTTACTTATTTTTTTCATATTGAAGCCACCTTTGCCACATCATTTGTGCTTGTGCTCTCGCTTTCAGTGAAACGTCTACCTCTGTCAGATTTGAATTTTCATTATGTCTGGATCTATTTCCAGATTCTTTATTTCATTTCACTTGTCTGTTTGCTTATTCCCATGGGCTACCACTCATTTGATTATAATGGCTGAATATTATGTTCTGGATCTATAAAAAATGGCTCCCCTTGTTCTTCATGTATTTTTTTTTTATTTAAATATGGTTGACACACAGTGTTACATTAGTTTTGGGTGTACAACAAAGTAATTCAACATCTCTATATTATGCTGTGCTCACCATACATGTAGCTACCATCTGTCGCCATACAACACTATTATGGTATTATTGACTATATTCTCTATGCCGTATCTTGTATACCATGACTTATTCATTCCTCAAAAAAGTAAAAATAGAAATATATGATTTAATAATTCCACTACAGGTATTTACCACCCCAAAAATGAAAATACTAATTTGAAAAGATATATGCACCCCTATGTATATTATAGCATTATTCACAATAGCAGAGATACGGAAGCAACCCAAGGCTCCATCAATAGATGAATGGATAAAAATGTGGTATATATTCTTCATTGTCTTTCACAAGTTTCTTGGCTATTGATGACTTTATTACTCTATATGAAATTGAAGATCATTTTATTTATTTATGAAAAACCTCAGTATTTCTTAGAATTTATAGAGAAAGAGCATTTTCAGCATATACATTTCTCAAGAAGGTAATTTTGACTTTAGTTTTAGTTGTCTTTTTCTTATGCTCACTGGAAAAACTCATACAAACTGGCCCAGAGCGAGATGACTTTATTTGAAGTATGATGTACATTATAAATCTTTGGAATAATTCTGGCAATGTGACACTTATTACTCTGTGTACACACAGGAACAAGAAGGTTAAGTTTCCATAGAAAACAAAAAGGAAAAGACTTAGTTTTATTACTCTCTTTGTATCTCAAAAGAAAAATCTTTCACAATGTTTTGGGATACAGTGGAGAGAAATGTATTTTTCCTTATTTTCATAACTGACATAATCTTATAACCTTTCTTGCTGTAGTTTGGCATAGTTTACTGTAATGTGTAGCAATATACATTTTTAAGATATATTTCAGCCTGAGATACTTGCCCAAATACCTGTACAAAGGAAATCCTATCATTTGACTCATCTGAGGGTAAGAATATCTTTATTTCTAATTTTCATTAAGATTATATACATTTATTTAAAAAAAAAGATTTTATTTATTTATTTGTCAGAGAGAGAGGGAGAGAGAGAGCACAAGCAGGGGGAGCAGCAGGCAGAGAGAGAGGGAGAAGCAGGCTACATGCCAAACAAGGAATCTGATGCGGGACTCCATGCAAGGACCCTGGGATCACGACCTGAGCCGAAGGCAGCTGCTTAACCAACTGAGCCACCCGGAGGTCCTAGATTATATATATTTCTTTTTAAAAATTTTTTAAAGATTTTATTTATTTATTTATTTATTTTATTTATTTAAGAGAAAGCTAGAATGAGAGAGCACAAGCAGGGGGGAGCTGCAGGGGGAGAGACAGAAGCAGGCTTCTCACTGAACAGGAAGCTGGATGTGGGGCTCTACCCCAGGACCCTGGGATGGTGACCTGAGCCAATGACAAGCTTAACCAACTGAGACACCCAGGTGTCCCTATTTATATTTGTTCTTAAAAAGCTTTTGAATTTTGTGATACTTTAGATCTGGAAAAAAACTAAATTTAATTGAGTATCTTTTTTGGTTTAATGGAAAGAGCAAAGGTTTGGCATTTTACAGATTTGAATTCATCCTGATTCAATTGTGTGACTTTGGGCAAGTTATATAAGCATTCTGAGCCTCAGGTTCTTCACCTATAAAATAATGTTAACTTTAGAAACTATTTGCATAATTACAAGAATTAAATGGAACTAAAAGATCTAATATACTGCCTGACAACCATGGTATTCTGAATACTAGTATTATTGCTATAGGTAGGAAATAGATAAAGTTTTATTTATTATAATTTTACAATGTATCTATCTATTATCCTTACAAATAAGGCTTCCTTATTTCTTCCTAACAAGATAATATAATTTGATTTTTAAAATCCATTAACTCTTTAATTTAAGATACTGAGCACTTAATTAAATATACTGAGCACTAATTATGAGCCACATACTATCCTGCAACTGAGGACACAGAGGTAAATTAGATAGGTGGACTCCTTTTTCTGGTGTAGCTTACCTTTGAATGATGAAATACATATAAACACAGAAATAAAATAATTAGGTTATAAAAAGCATTTTGATGTGACACAGTAATGTACACCAGTTCCATGCTTGAAAGTCCCGTCTGAACAGTTTTTAAATGTTCAAAATGTATATGTTATTTTATTTCAATTGTGAGCTAAATATTTTACAAGTAATATTTTTTAAATTGAGAAATAAAAATATCTCCTTTAAAGAAGCTGATTAAATAATTTATAATTAATACAGCAATCATTTAATGGGTACTTGGATTCACAAAATATTTTAGAAACACAATTATGTTTTAATTACATAGTAGGTGTATGGCTATATAATTAGGTCCTAGAAATACAAAGATTTAGAAACTTGGGCCATGTCCTCAATATCCATAATTATAACAATGTGATTAAGACTATACTATGGATTTATAAAGTAACACAGGATTCCAGAGAAAACATTTTAACTTACACTTCTGGACTTTTAATGAAAACTCTTCTCTTACGAGACATCTGTATCACCCGTAATTGCCGGACCTGGATCCTTGGAGTAGGACTGAATAAACTGAACATATCTTTTCTCTTTTATGTCTTTGTACGTCTTTTTAAGTATCACTTTTATTTCTTGCCTCATGCTAAAATGAAGAAATCTGCTTGAAAACAAGTTCTTGGAAGAGGCCCTGATTTCAGAGCCCATCCTCATTTACTTGGAGAGATGAGAAGTTGCCTTTATCAGATCCAAAAACAAACAAACAAACAAACAAAAACACCAAAACAAACAGACAAAAACCTAAAAACCTTACTGCTTGATCCAAATCTGCTCCTGCTCACATAGTCTCTATTTTAATCAGGAAATCACTATTCATTTACTAAACCAAACATCATACTTGAGTGTCCTTTTGTTCTGCTACCACCCATATACCATTATTCATTCACCAGTTTCTCCTGAGTCCCATCTCCTTTGGTATTCTCATGACAGCTGCTTCAGATTACATCCTTATCATCATCTTTATATAGGATTACATCCATACTTTACAATCTATTGGAGCTAATTTTTTAATGGCAAATGGGATGGTATTACCCTAACCATTACCTCCATGAAAAAAATAACCCAAACGCCTATCATGCCTTATTTCTGGCTTTATCACCCCTCCTGCTCTATGATTCCTGGATTGTAACCTCTCATTATTGCAGGATACCCCAGACTCACTTTTGCAAGGAATGTTTTTCACTCCCTTAACCATCTGAAAAACTCAGACTTTAAGATAGAGTTTAAATATCACCTCCTTTGGGATGTCTTCCGCATAGTCCCTAATTGAGGCTGCTTCCTCTGCGTTCATATTATAGCACATTGATTTATCAGTACTTTCCCCTGGTTCAACCTCTGGACTGTGAGCTCTTTGGGAACTATGCCTTAGGCATTTGGATATCTAGTACAGAGCTTGCTAGAGGAAAAAAAAAAAATCCTGGCTCCTCACCTAACTTGAAAGTCCATTCCAATATGAAGACTCACACATAGACAACTCATACTTGACCTTTGGAGTCAGTTACCAGTTACCAAGAAGAAGAAAATGGCCCTCAGGTGGTCTTGTTCTGGACCACGAAGACAGTAATTTTTGCCATTACTAGAAGCAATGGAATCAGTGAACTAAGCCTTCTGTATTTGAGATAATACCTACAATATGAAGAAGCAACTACTAGATAGTACTGTACAGTAAGATGACAGGCAATGGATTTTTCTAATAAACTATGATTTCCAGATGAGGTTTCAGTTAAAAATTATGTTTAAAAGGATCAACCTCAGGGTACTTGGGTGGCTCAGTCGTTAAGCATCTGCCTTCAGCTCAGGTCATATCCCCAGGTCCTGGAATGGAGCCCCACACTGGGGTCCCTGCTTGGCAGAAAGCCTGCTTCTCTCTATCCCACTCCCCTTGCTTGTGTTCCTACTCTTGTTATCTCTCTCTCTGTCAAATAAATAAATAAAATCTAAAAAAAAAAAAAAAAAAGAGGTCAACCTCCTTAACAATATAACAAATCATTTTTTAATATTTAGTAAAAATAGTATCATGCTGACTTTATATATATGATCACAGTCCCTATCTTTTCTTTCCTTTTGAGATAAAAGGAAGCCAAGAACATAGATGCACACATTTTTGCAAGATCTTAGATGGAAAAATCAATCTCGGTGAAGTATGTATTGAGTTATTACCAAGAAGCTGACTTACTGGTCCATATTCACAGGAGAGGAAATCTATGTTTTATTCTCTTTTCATCACATTAAGCTCAGGGGAAAATGGAAAAACGGAAGTTCTCATAAGTCTACAACTCAGATCCATCATAAATATTACAATATGAGAATTTTCTCAGGGGTAAAGTTAGGAAATATTGCAGAAGGCAAATACAATTAATAAACATACTTTAATGTGCCTATTATTTCCCAGAACTTCAGTGGTCATATCCAAAAACAACCCAATAATGTGAGCAATATACTTTCATATAGAGAAAGAACAAAATGTTAAGTGCTGAGTAATTTCCTCTATTTTACTTTTATAAAATCTTGTTCTTTCATTATATATTTCATCTTAAATACTAATTTCTTCCTGTGTCTAAAATGTTCATTATATTACAACTTTTTCTCTTTGTCTCTTTTATGTATCAGGATGAGACAGTACCTTATTTAGAATATCTTCTAGTGCTTTCTTATTTTTAGTCAAAAACCTTTCTCTCCCCATAAAAAAGGGAAAACAAATCATAAACTTTCTAACACCTCTAACAAATCCACTTTCGGTCCACTGGCTACCACAGTCTGGGAAACTTATATATCAATATGTTCCCTTTTGAATCAAAGGGAGGGATGGGAGACAAGAACAATTAATAAATCAAAATACCAGAACATACATTGGTCCAAGCACCACCTGATTCCCAAACTCCCCCTAAAATTGTAAATAAGGACCTTGTTATTTCACCTTTATTTATTCTATGTGGGTGAACTGCCCCTACCTGCATCAGGCATCATGATCAGAACTAACATGGTTACAGTAGACACATCTGACTTAGGTTAAACGTTTCACTTCATTTTCCTTCATATGTTTATTGTAATAAAAATTGTGCCATATCAGTGTACATTATCAACAAAATTTTTATAAGAATAAAAGTCAATTTAATTGGACAGGGATGGGACTGTGAAACTGGTATTTTTAAGTCCTTCAGGTGATTTTAATGAGGAGTCAAATGAAGAATCTCTTCTCTATAGAGCAGAGATTAGTAGATGGCAAAGTTGTGTGTTGAAGTACTTAATGTGGTTAGGTTTTTAAGTTTTTTTGTTTTAATCTCAAAAACATGTCATATGTCATGTCATGTCATATCAAAGACTCTTAGTAAACACTTTCTCACATTTATATCTTTGAATGATCAAACTCAACAAACATTTGATTACCACCTGTACAAGACAGTTTCTTTTTTTTTTTTTTAATTACTGGAAATGCAATATTTTGTTAAAGGATGTGAGTTAACAAAAAGTCAATCAGTCCAGTTCACAGTGAATTTCTTCTAGTTTACTATTTTAATCAGCCTTAACTTAGTGAAAATTCCCGCGTAGGTCTGAAGCTTTAAAAATGAGTTAATAAAGGAAACAGAATTCTTTTTTTTTTTTTTTTTTATTTGAGAGAGAGAGAGAGATCACAAGTAGGCAGGGAGGCAGGCAGAGAGAGAGGGGGAAGCAGGCTCCCTGCTGAGCAGAGAGCCCGACTTGGGACTCGATCCCAGGACCCTGAGATCATGACCCGGGCCAAAGGCAGAGGCTTAAGCCACTGAGCCACCCAGGCGCCCCAGGAAACAGAATTCTGAAGTTTGAGATATTTTTATATCTCAGACCTGAGATTTGATTCACATTAGATGCAATGTTCTATGCATTATTATATTCAAACTACAACACAAGTTATTTAGAATGATTTGTTTATAAACAATTTACCACTTTAATATTAAGATAGAAAACAAACAAAAAGATCACCTTCTTCCTTCCTTCCTTCCTTCCTTCCTCCCTCCCTCCCACCCTTCCTTCTTTCCTTCCTTCCTTCCTTCCTTCCTTCCTTCCTTCTTTCCTACCTTATGAGAGTTTATATATTTATATTAGGTGGGTATTTATTTATGCATTACTTCAGCAAAATTTAACACCAATTCCTCACCCAAAACTGCTAGGCATGGGAAATTAAAGAGAAAGTAGGACTGAAAAAACAGGCAAAATCAGTTTTGAAATACATTATCTTTGCACACTTTAAAGCATAAAGTTTTAGTGGATTCATTTTTTTTTAATTTTATTTATTTATCAGAGAGATACAGAGCACAAGCAGAGGGAGCAGCAGGCAGAGGGAGAAGCAGACTCCCCCTGGGCAGGGAGCCCGATGCAGGATGTAGGGCTTGATGCAGGGGTCAATGCAGAGCTCAATCCCAGGACCCTGAGACCATGACTTGAGCTGAAGGCAGAGGCTTAACCAACTGAGCCACCCAGGTGCTCCAAAGCTTTAGTGGATTCAGTGAGCTAGTACATATGCCTTTTCAGTCAAGGATAATTTCAAAATAATAATGAAGTTACTTGTCTCAATTAATTTTCTTTAACTGAACAGCAAATCAAAAGTATAAGATTACACATACTTGTTAAATACTTTTGCATCTTCAAACCATTTCTTACCTATTTAGAGGACTAGTTTGTACTTATGAAGAAGAAAAAGGAGGAAGGGGAAGAGGAAAAGAAAAGCAAAGATTACAATTTCTGTTTATGGCAATAGGGTAGACAACATAAACTGAAAACCTTCAAACAAACAGAGTTTCAGGAAATATGGAAAAGTATAAAATAATTCCTGTTAAAGGAATGGTCGATCTATAAGAAAATAAAGGAAATCCCCAAGGGCTGATATCAAAGAGGAATATAAACTCCAGAGACATGAGAAAAAACCAATTCTGGGAATATCCTGGGTATAGAGGCTAATCTCAGCAAAAAGAGGCTTAGAGCAGGAATGAGGCTTCAAGTCCATGCAATACAGAGATCTGGAGTAAAACTCACTCAAAAGCTAGGACCCTCCATGAACCATAGACTCAATGAAACTAAAAAGGGAAGAAAGAGAAAGAAAAGAAAGGGGGGAAAAAAGAAAGGAAAAGAAAAGAATGGAAGGGAAGGGAAGAAAAGAAGAAAGGAGGAAAGAAAGAAAGAAAGAAAGAAAGAAAGAAAGAAAGAAAGAAAGAAAAAGGAAGGAAAGGGGGGAGGGTGGGAGAGAAAGGAGAGGAGAGGGGAGGAGAGGAGAGGGGAAGGGAGGGGAGGAGAGGAGAGGAGAGGAGAGGAGAAGAAAAAGATGAGAGAAAGAGAGATGAGAAAGGAGCTTATTTCTCTCAACCTAGGCTCTAGGATCTTAACAAAGTCTCCCTTAAGAATTCATAAGCATAGGCAAATCAAATTCAGGTTTAGGTAAAGGAATATATAAATTTGTGGAGAAAGTTACACAAGCATTGACTGATAACAATAATCAGCTCTAATAAGCTCATCACAAGAAAAAAATTGTAACAATGGGTGGTGATGGATGCTAATTAAATGTGTGGTGATCATTTTGTACTACATACATATATTAAATCATTTGTTGTACATCTGAAACAAATATAATGTTATATGTCAATTATATCTCAATAAAAACTTAGATGAATGCACAATTTTCTAGAAAGATACAATTTAACACTTATACTTCATATGGCATTTAAAAACTAAATCAGTAATTAAAAACCTCCCCTAAAAGAAACTTTATGCCTAGATTTGCAGGTGAGTTTTGCCAGACACTGAAGGAATAGATAATCCCAATTCTGTCAACTAATTCCAGTTAAGTGAAGTATAGAGAAATATTCTTCAATCATTTTATGAAACTGCTATAATTCTGATACCAAATTACATAAGTATAGGATGAAAAAGGAATAAACCAATCTCACTAATTAACAAAGATGTAAGTATCTTAGATCCAATATTAGCAAATGAAATCCAGTTAAGAATATAGAAAATAATACATGATAACCCAATTAGATTCATCCCGGGAACAGAAAGATGGGATTATCATTTAAAAAGCAATTAACAGAATTCATCACATTAATATGTAAAGGAAAAAAATGATAATTTCAATGGATTTAGAAAAAACATTTAATAAAATTCAGCATCTATACATCAGATTTAATAATTAGCAAGCAAGAATTAAAAAGGCAACTATCCAAAAATCTATAGCAAAATGTTTGCTTGATGATGAAATAATGAAGCATTCTCTTTAAAGTAAGGAAAAGGATAAGACACTCCTTTTATTTCTCATTGTACAGTAGATCCAAGTCAGCATGACAGCATGAGTTTTAAATGTAGGTCTTAAGAAAGGACATGCCAGACATATGGGAAGCATTGTAAAAGGCATGTGTAGAAGGTATGAAGCTATTCCAATATGGTTGGAACATAAATTGTGAGAGAGGAGGAGAAGGCAATGAAAGGAGACAAGACTAGAAATACAGACAGGAACCTGGTCTTACGGAGCTTTGGGTTGAGACTGGGTTTTATCTTACAGATAGTGAGGATCCAATTTCAAGCCAGAGAATACCCTATCCATATTTTAGAGTGATCTCAATGGTAATAATGAGGAGGACACTTTGAAAGGGGGAAAGATTAAAATATTTTTTTACTCAGGGCAAATCCAGACTTTGTCTTCACCTTGTATCCCCTTCACCTTGTATCCCCAGTGCTTCCAATATGTCTGACATTTAGAAGGTATTCAAAACATACTTGTCAATAGTTGAACACTGTTAATAGGAAAATAAGGACATGCAGAGGAATGGGCAGTTTTTAGAGACAGGAAAAGTTAGCAAGTTCAGGATTTGGTCATCCACTGAATGCGGAGATTGATATGTGCATGAATCAAAGATGCTAAATATTCTGACCTGGGTGAGTGGTAGAACCATGATTAAGAGAGAAAATAAAGCAAGAGAATCTGATTTGAGGCATGAAAGAGAGGTTCCATTTTTATCAGACTGAGTTTGAAATGCTTATGAGATACCCAAGGTAAGAAGTTCCAGGGAAAAGTGGAAATAAACTTCTGGAGTAAAAGAAAAGAATCACATATAATCACATATAATGATATATATGTGTAAATGTTCAGTAATTGCTTCAAGGTCCCAGATCAGTAATTCTGTGTGTTAGAAAAGATGAGATTCTCTGGTATAAAGTAAAAATGTCTACCTTTCTTCTTCAGGAAAAATGTTCCACATTGCTCACAAGGAAATGTCAATACTTTGGGATTTTATTGCTTTGGGTGGAGTTGGGGGGAGTTGGGGGGTAGGAGGATTGTTTCTTTGTTTGATTTGGGTTTTAGCAGACTTGACCGTTGCCCACCCACCTACCCATCCATCTCCAAACACACTGAAACGGAATATTTTAATGAAGAATGCTTGCCCAAAGCCACTCAATAATCTTAATGAAATTTGACTGCTTCTTTATCTAAAGTGAAGAGAACCAGAAATAGCACTAGAGTATAACTGAGTCATTGGACTATTATACCTGTGCTATGAAAACAAATACAACCAATATTAACACAAGTGGTTTCAGAAGTCCCAGCTCTTTGCCTAATATTTTGATAACCTCTCCTCAAATATCTTGAAATCAGCAAAATCATTTGTAATTGAAGCACCTTTGTCAAATCCCTCACTTTAGAACGTTTTTTTTTTTAATTAGAAAATTAAAAATGAAAGTAATCTTCCCTCAGTTGAAAGAAGGATAGATTGTATATGAAATAAGATTTTCTCAAGGAACTACAATATAATAAACAAGTATTCATCTATTTGGAAATGCAGATGACCTCAGTACCTCTTGACCCTGAGTGAGTGGTTCTGTTAGCCTGCTCATTCTTCTATTTTCATCTTTCATCTCCCTCACCAAACATCATGTACATAACTGGGTTCTTACAGCAATCTCAGTGTAATCAAGGAAACCATTCTATGATGGTCCTTTGCTTTATTTCAGTTGTAATTGCTCATCAAAATCGTAGGCATCTGAAACCAGCCCCATTCCATACAGCTACTTGAGATGCTGCTGTTTGTGGCAACAGGAAATGAAGTCAGGAGAATGTTCTGGGTATCCCCCTTGCATTCTGCTTAGATATTTAACCCAATCCCAGGAGTGTTTTGTAAATATCTGTCCTCAAAATTAGCCATCTGTGACCTCTCAGTCTCAGTTCATAAAATTGGATTAACATATGTGGATATGCTTTTTTTTTTTTTTAAAGATTACATTTACTTATTTGACAGAGAGATAGAGAGCACAAGTAAGCAGAGTGGCAGGCAGAGGGAGAGAGAGAAGCAGGCTCTCTGCTGAGCAGGGAGCCCGATGCAGGACTCAATCCCAGGACCCTGGAATCATGACCTGAGCCCAAGGCAGGTGCTTAACCAACTGAGCCACCCAGACGCCCCTGGATACATCTTTTTAAAAAAAAATCTTTAACACCATGTTACATTTCCAGGTATTCCAGGTATATATAACAATTGTACATCTCTTTTCCCATTTTTTTTCCCTCTAACCAGCAAGTCAGGTTGTTTTTTAAAAAAACAGTAGTGAAGTATTTTAGCAAAACAATCTACACATGGTGGGAAAATAAACATTTCTCATGATTAAACTAGAACTCACAGTCAAAATAAATAGTGATGTACAAAGGTCATTAAGATTATTTGTTACCAATCATTTGGAAGGTCAACAGTTCAGCAGCATGGCTGTCACTTATATTCGTAGTTTTTGAACAATATGCACCAAGGAGGACATAAAAACCAACTTGTGGATATTTATGTAAGGCCTATCAAGAAATTATCTTGGCATTTGACATCTAAGCTACATTGAGGAAATACAAAAATTAAGAATATATATAGAGAATGAGAACATGGTAATGTGGAAGTTTACCAAAAAACATCAAAGAAAAATTGAAATAGTAATCAATAGTTATGTTTAGGAGGAGGGAGGGAAAAAAAGAGAGAGAAAAGACAGTGAAACAGGTAGCAAGAGTGTGAATGAGAGAGAAAGGTGAATAAAAGATACTAAGAGGCAGCACCTTTATTGTAGAAGTAGGTAAGAGTTACCTTAGCAAAGGAGATACAAAATGGAAACAGTATAAGGACTATAAATGTTAAAAAAAATATATTCCTATTTCAACCTAAATTTACAGCAAAACTTAAAGTCACCCTAAGACATTCAGAACATTCCTAGTATCTGATGACTAAATGCAGAGGTAAGCACACAGGGTGGGGTGATTACACTAAAAGACAACTGCTAACAGCATGTGGTTTCTTGTTTACACTTCTTTTTTTTTTTCCTGTCTTTACATTTCATGTAGAGTATTATTGTAAAATCTGAGAAAATGTGAAAGACCACTGAACAAGTCCTAACCCCTAAGAATAGAAACAAGATCAAAAAAAAAAAAAAAAAAGAATAGAAACAAGATCAATGAGGATTTTAATAACTAAATTAAATTCTGATATATTGTCTCAAGTGACAAAATAGTGAAAAAATGTTAACAAACACTAACAAATGCACATATAATGTGTGCTCATGAGACATTCTTGTTTTAAATCAATAGAAAATAATTATTAGCATCAGAGTCTGGATTGTTACAATAGCCTCCAATCTAGTCTTCCAGTGTCAATAACCACCTGTACTTATCTTAGTCTGCTGTGAGACTTTTAAATTTAAGAGATCACATACTCCTCTATTCAAAATTCACCAGCATAAAAGGCAAGGTCAACCATGCCCTTCAAGATTCAGCCTCTGGCCTTCTGTTACCTACTCCCCTATTACTCCCATCCTGGCTCAATCATACCCAACCACACTGGCCAAACCATTCTTCAGATACTCCACCCATGTTCCTGCCTGGGGCCTGTGCATTTGCTATTCCCCTGCCTAGAACAATCTTTCTTCAGCTGCACTTATTATTTTCCATAGAGGCTCTCCTCAACCACCCTGTTGAAAATACCTATCCCTCCCTTTCTCTCCCCCTTCTCTGCTCTAATCATCTCCATAACACATAAGTCATATTTTATTTGTTTATTGGTTTGTTTCACATAGAATAGTGCCTACTCTCAATAAATATTTTTGTTAATGAATACTCCATGTATCAATGAATTGCCAACTGCCTAACTGGCTTTATATACTTGGTATTTGACAGGACTATTTTAAGGTTTTGTTTTGTTTTGTTTTGTTTTGTTTGCGTATTAACCCATTTAAATCCTCATAAGAACTCTATGAGATAAAGTTGTACTTAAAACATTAAATTTTGTTGTCCTTTTTTTTCCTACATCCTCACTAGCAACTAGCAACAAAACTAATCCCATTTCATAATCAAGAAAACTGAGGTATAGAAATTTTAACTGTCCTGCCCAAGGGTACAGAGCTAGTAAGTAGTACAGCCAGGATTCCAAACCAGGCAGTCAGCAGAGAGTTCCATACTCTTAATCACCAAGCTCCACTGCCTCTACATGAATGAATGAATAAAGACAACCAGAACACCTGACATCTGATCAGTGCTTTGTGATTTTCAAAATCTGTTCATACACATGATCCCATATGGAATACAGGGGAAGTATAGTGCCTTTGTTATTTTAATAGCAAAGAGATAGTATATTTTCTCTTTTTGACGAATTCAGTATAAATTTTAAAACATCTCCATTTAATATTTGGGAATTATTTAGCACATAAGTGGTGCCAAGCCAGTCCCTAAAAGAAAAGAGATAAGAATTTATGAAACAAACCAATAGATATTATAATAATTACTCTAATAGAAGCTTATACAATGGTCTACTGCATGCTTATAACTAATCTTACTTAGGGTAGGGGAAGAAGAATTCAGGAGTGGTAATGGAAGGCAGCTCTAGAACAGAGAGGATCGACAGACATTTGTTCTGCAGGAAAGAGAGGAAAAAAAGCATTCCTGGTAGAGAACTTATCTGAGCCAACCATGAAGGAATGAAATCAAGAGTAAGGCAGAAGTAAGTGAAACAGATAACTCAGTGTGGAGAAACTGTTGAGTGGGTATAAGAAAGCGACAAGAGAGAATACTTAAAAGTTATAGTTGGGACAGGTTATAAACGAGATTGAAGTTTCTCCTATATGCATTGGGAGGTTATCTAAATAAGAACATCAAATTCACTCTTCAGGACTGTAGAGGATTTGCATGAGGCAAGATCTAAAGAAGAATCTGAAAACTCCCTGTAATTTTTGGAATATCCTGGGTAAAATCGTGAGGTGAGTATCAATAACAAAGCCCATGGCTACATTGGAAATTTATTAATTTTTGCACAGAGTTGGCTTCTAAGCAACTTAGAAAAACAAAACAGCCCCCAGAGTGGGGTATGTCCCCTCTTGGGGAGCACAGAGGGAAGAAAGGCAAGTATAGAGGGAGTTACAAGCCAATTATGATGATAGAGGCCAAAGTAAACTATTTGACTCCAGTGGGCTGAGGGCCCAGGAGGAAACTTAGTCCCTTTACTTCTGCAAATGCTCCTAAAAAAGTGATCTTTCCTTAAGCATTAAGTTTGATCTTTGCTTTTTTTCCCTTCCCACATACATACTAGCAACCAGTATGGAAACTAAACTCTAGCACTTCTTTGAGAAAAGGAATGTTAAATTAGATGTTTAGGAATCTTGTTAGATAATCAATTACTCTACATTTTATTCTGAATTAATGTCCCTTTTAAGTCAACTGCTCCTAAAGATTTTTTTTTAAAGGCTTCCGGCTGAGCAGCGAGTCTGATGCACTCAATCCCAGGACCCTGGAATCATGACCTGAGCTGAAGGCAGAGGCTTTAACCCACTGAGCCACCCAGGCACCCCGTGAATTATTTTTTTATCATCATGAATTCAGATATGCTGTTATCCTTACAGAGCTCTCCAAAACAGAAAAAGAGAGCAGCATTGCAGATGATCAATAAATCTCTATTGGTTTGATACTATTTCCAGGGTAGAGCCCTTATTTCCAGAATGTTTGTTTGTTTTTTCTAAAGGCCCCTGGAAAACAAATTTAGAGGGTCATTACAATATCCTATAATTTGTGTACCAATTTTTTTCTTAAAAATTTTTTATTCATTTTATCTCATTTAATCCTCACAAAAACTCCATGAGGTAGGTATTACTAGATCTGTTAAGCAGATGAGAAAACTTTATTTTAGTGGTCTTCCAACTTGTACTTGAAAATCATTTCCTGATGGCTTAAGCTATTGTTTAAAAAAAGTCTTTCCCTATTTTCATGTGTGATCAAGATTCATTATTAACTCAAGTTGATTTACAGAGGTTTAAATGGCTTCCTCAAACACAAAACTGGTAGAGAGTAGCATTAGGATAAAAAGTCCTATCTTCTGAGTCTGAACCTGTTATTTCTGTCCAGTATCATGTCTCAGAGAATGCCACCAAATTCAATAATAATTCAAGTTAATTCCATAGTCAGTAACCCATGATACTTAACACTGATACTTTAGCCATTCATGTTGTATTGTGTTTGTGTGTGCGTGTGTGTGTGTGTGTGTGATTATTCTAAAAGTTAAAAGTCTTCAAATTTCATTAATTCAGGTAGTTTCAATGAAATCATCTAATACCTAGATGCCAATCTGCACCCAGATTTACCTGGGAAGAAAGAAATACCTAAAAAGAAAGTGTTTTTTAACCAAACTATTATAATATAGAAAGTAAATTAAATAAGATTTGAATGTCTTATTGTACAAATAGAAGTCCATGTCCTCAAATTTAAATAATTTCTAATCTACTATAGTCAAGGCAATGTTGCCCAAGAAACCTTTAACAATCCCTTGGATCTGAATTCTCTAAGAATGCCTATATTACAAAGAAGAATTATAGATCATTTTGTATTTTTGGCTCATTTTTTCAATCAAAATCAAAATTCCCAATCAAAATTTAAGCTCGTGGAGAGCAAGGACAATATCTTGCTGTTTACTAGAACTCTCCACATTCTGTAGACCAGTACCAGGCATAAGGACTGAGATTTGCTGAATGTTTGTTGAGTTCTTAGAAAACACAAATTCTCAGCAAATGCAGAGCTGAGGAGGGAGGGTCAGTTGATCAATGATGCAGGTTATAAATTATCCATTTAGTAAAAAAAGTCATGCAGAACTTGTACTGAGAAAGAGCTTTCTAACCGCAGAAGTTATTTTATTTCATTGTAAAGTAATAAAATCACATTTCCTTATCCTAATGTGTGATTCAGACTTATTACTAATTCAGAGAGTCTTTAGATCTAATTAGTAGATTTTATTGTTTTTATTTTTTTAAACATATGTACAGCCAAATTCCAAAGATGTGTCTTTTCTTTTTTAACATTCATTTAAACTATTCTTTGCACATCACTAAACTCAGCATCTTGTAATTCTTATAACTATTATGGAGCATGCAATTGACTTCTTTTATGAAGAACTGAAAATAGAGAGTTATTCTGTTGAAATAAAGACTTGAAACTCTGAAGAGTTCTGTCATTGCTTTCTATTTCACTTGATATCTTTACATTCTGGTGATTAGGTTGTTTGAAAACTTCCAAATCAGCATAAAGAAACCAGAGCACTCTGTGTTCTGTCAGAGATACTTATAACGTCTCTCTGATTTAAATTGTATACCCAGAGGGCAGAAATAGAGATTTCTCTATTCTGGATAAAATATAACTCAGGCACCAAATAATATATAATAAAAGTAATGACAAAGAAATCACTCAGGAAGTAGATTGGTTTACTTTTCTTCCAATGTCTTTTTGTTTCCCCCTTATAAAAAGTGCTAGATAAAGCTAGAGGGGGAAAAATACACATATACAGACCCTGAGAGTATTCTCCTGCCTTGCACAACTGCAAACTTATCTTGAGAGAATGATGTTTCTGTTACTATTGCTGCATAACAAATTAATGCCAAATTTCATGGTCTAAAGTAACAACCAGTTTATCTGCTCATGGATCTTGTGGGAATGGAGCAGGGCACATCAGGAATGACTTGTCTCTCCTCCATATCCAGGACTCTGAGAATGCAAGGCTAGGGACTCAGGATGGCTGAACACTGAAATCATGTAGAGGTTTCTTGTCTCAAGATGGCTGGTGCCTGAGCTGGGATGACTTACAGACTATAACTGTCAACAAGGGTGCTTATATGCAGTCTCTCTACGTGGCTTCACTTCTTCATCACATGGCCACCTTACTGTCCCTGGATTTCTTATCTGGTGCTCATAGTTCCAAGAGATAGTGTTCCAGTAAACCAAGGGAAGACTGCAGAAGCCTTAGAAATCACACAGCATTACTTCTGCTGTATTCCATCAGTCTGAGCAGATTCAAAGTCCACCCAGACTCAAAGGAAGGGAAATAAGACTCTGCCTTTGATGCAGGAGTGGCAAGCTTACATTGTAAAAGAGCATATGTAAGAGACAATATGGTGTAGCCATCTTTGGGAAATGAAATCTGCCACAAATGGATTCAGTCTTTCATGTCTGTCTCCACCGGCTGCATGAGTGGAACTTGCTTGGAGGAGTTTTGCTTAGCTGTGTTGCCTTTTTGTCTTTCATATCAATTAGCACTTGCTACATTTAGCATTCAACAAATGTTTATTGAACCTGAATTGGAATTAATCCCATTAGCCTTTCCAGTGAGGTCCCAGGAAAACTTTCACTTACTGTCACAAGAGATAATGATATTTGTGCCATTATGAAAATGATAGTGAATATTAATGTTTCAGCTATCTCAGTTGCAGGCATAAAATTGCATTACATTCATGTATCACGTTTCTTAAAGGAGTCTTGCTTAGCCCAGACTGATGTAAGGCATGCTTGTTGTCCAGTCCCTGGTACGCCAACTACAAAGGTGCGTCCTTGAGTAAGTTACTCACTGAGCTTCAGTTTTCCCATCAGTAAAATGAGGAAAACACTGCTGACTCAAAGGAACAGAAGTGAGCAAGCACATCTGTAGAGCTGGCTTGAAAATGCTGTATCAAAGATCAGAGGGGAGCAGAGTATAATTAGGCTGTCCTTTTATAATATGTCAACCCTGAAGGGATGTCTTTTCTAATTTGCACTAATCACTATATGTACTAGTGGAGGCAATTGTGGCCACTGTAAAAGCAAAACAAACAAAGCAAGCAGCAATAGAAGTATTGTCACTAACTACATGAATATTTAATTATTTTTATTTTATTTTAATGATTTTATTTAATGTATTTAATTTTTGCCCCCTTCCATTTTGCCTCCACTTTACCAGTCCAAATAGCTAATGAGGCCTGCATACAGTAAAAAAAAAAAAAACCCATACATATTTAGTACCAAATTTGGGTTTATTACACGGAGGCTCCCAAGCTATATTAACAAGAGTCACTATTCAATTTATAATATATGCCTTCTACTATGCTAGAATATGCTTATATTTAGAAATGATCAAAGTGTTCTCTTAGGTGTAAAAAGATGACATCTATCTTGGGATTTGTTTTCTCAAAATCTTGAAATAAATGTAAGCAAAGGTCCAACTACACTCTCAACAAATGAGTTGGGGTATCTGATTCTTCATAGCAGATTTACACTCCTAGGCCAGGATAACATTTTTCATAGGTGTTTAAACTCCATAGATGAGAATTTGAGACATTCCCCATAACTGGTAGAACATGTGGCCCTATTTCCCACCCCAGTCTGTGGAAGCAGCTGGCTTTGATAATTCCATTTGCACCAATATTAAAAATCAAACTCGATCAGAACTCAAAATGGGTCCTTTTGGTGCCCCTTAGGAAGTACCAGTGCAGCTTGAAATCATCACCTAATGGAACAAAAAGCATTTTGAATCTTAGGCTTATTACTGAACCGTCTCGGGTGTATCTTAAAAGAGCTAAGAGTTTGCTTAAAAGGAATTACAAGTGGCTATTTTCCAAAGAAGAATTCACACAGACACACACATAAACTGCAATCTGCTTTTGCTCCAAATAAGGAACTTGTTGGTACCCTTCGCTACACAGTATCTCCTCCCCATGCAACTACAAACATCTCTGCCTGATATTTACTTTGCTAAAATCTCTAATCTGACAATTAACATTAAATTAGCAAATTAGGTTGAGCCAGCAAGAACACAACATTTTATTTTCTATGCTTGAAATAAAAATATTTCCAATAAGATCAACATATACTCTGTCTTCTGTAGGAGTTGCAATTAAGAAGGCAAACCTCCACTGACCACATTAAGCTCTCTACCAAACTCTCTACTGCCTTTTAAGTGTATTTACATTTCAGTATTTGGCCTTTGTCCCTGAAGTTCTGGAAGCCTTGTCTATGTCACAAGCATAACACATTTATAAAGATAGGATTTTTTTTTTTAAGATTTTATTTATTTATTTGGAAGACAGAGATCAGAAGTAGGCGGAGAGGTAGGCAGAGAGAGAGGAGGAAGCAGGCTCCCTGCTGAGCAGAGAGCCTGATGTAGGGCTCAATCCCAACACCCTGGGACCATGACCCGAGCCGAAGGCAGAGGCCTCAACCCACTGAGCCACCCAGGTGCCCCTAAAGATAGGATTTTTTTGATTGTTAAATATACTTGAGTTCCCTCTTCTCTATCTCTTAAAATTAACTTTTTTAGCATCTGATCATCTGTTCAACAATTAATACTTGTCAGAGGGTGGGAGAAATAGGGAGAGGGTACAAATTTTCAATTACAAGATTATGAATAAGGTCTGGGTATCTAATACATAGTATGGTGGCTATAGTTGATAATACTGTATTGTATAATCAAAATTTACTAAGAGAATAGGTCTTAGGTGTTCTCACCAACCCCCTCCCACCAAAAAAGGTAAATATGTGAGATGATGGATTAAATTGATTGTGAGAATATTTTCACAATGTATACATATATTAAATAATCATGTTGTACACTACAATTTTGTCAATTACACCTCAGTAAAGTTAAAAAATAGTAATAGTTGTCAATTAATCTTGCTGTCTTTTACAGGTCATCAGGGAAATAAAAGAAGAGATATTTTTCTGATGCCACAATGCCTAGCCCAGGTTTACAACTGGCCTCTGTTCCTTTCTTCTGTGATCTAGGGGATAGTAACCTGCCCCCTTCCTTTCCCTACCTATCTTAATGGAAGGGCAAATCAGGACAAAAATACCCTTTCTCTGCCCCAAAGTCTGCCTTACTGCTCCTTATCTAGATCATAACACCCTGGACTCCAAGGAAGATTTAAGCAATTTTTAACTAAAATATTCCAGCAAGAATCATAGAACTTGATGGAAGGAAGAACACACCACTAGTTTAGCCAACAAACTCCTTTGAGCTCCATAAGGATCAAGGCCTGGTTGCTCAGCCCATGTGTTCTCCCTGGTCCCATAATTTATTTCCCCCCACCTCCAAATTTCTACACCTGAAGCCCTTCTTGGCTCTTTCCATCTCCTGATAAACCACCGTTTCTCATAGGACCGTGAACATCTATCCCCTAGTGCTGACCTGGGTCTTACAAATGTGTTTTCTACCTGAGGTATTTTCCAGATCTCTGTAGTTCTCCACTTCTCTTTAGGAGAAGACTGAGCTGAAGGATAGGGGAGGAGAATTATGGTGGGGTGTTTTCACTCCACAGTGTGGCTGATTTTCTTATAAAAGTGTCTGAAATCAAACACAGCTTGGCATCAGGGGATTAATTTCTTCCAAAGAGCATCTTTAGTTTTAAACTTATATTTTTTTTATTACTGATGATCTTGATCTTATGCCACATGAAATAAATCCCTGGCCTTGTTATATTCCTTTCCTACTCTGAGTTTTACTGCACAGTGCTACTAGATTTAATGAAGATGTTTCTTTCTAAAGAATGCAGGAAAATGGTATTGAGAACATCTCTCAGAACATTATATTCAGAACACCTTCTTTCTGGTCCACCAGGTCACTTGCATACTAGAAAAGTGTGGGAAGAATTTCAAGTCATCCTGCAGAACCTGAAGAAATACCTCCAACTCTTTCTGGACCTATATTAGTACTGTAGAAAGGTAAGATTTTAAGGCCACCTATAGATTTTTAATTCTCAGTATGATTTATACCTTCCCTATGGGACTCCTATCTGTGCTGCATGTTGAAAAGCCCATTGTTTAGGTGATTCAGCATCATCTCCTAAACTCATTGTAACTCTGGAAGACCTTATATATATTAGTAATATAACCACAGAGTCTTCCTTAATTCTAAATGTAAGCTCCTTTTTTTCATAAGTTTTTTTTTTTTTATTTTTTATAAACATATAATGTATTATTAGCCCCAGGAGTACAGGTCTGTGAATCGCCAGGTTTACACACTTCACAGCACTCACCATAGCACATACCCTCCCCAATGTCCATGACCCCATCACCCTCTCCCTACCCCTCTCCCCCTGGTCACCCTCAGTTTGTTTTGTGACAGTAAGAGTCTCTTATGGTTTGTCTCCCTCCCAATCCCATCTTGTTTCATTTATTCTTTTCTTACCCCTCAAACCCCCCACATTGCATCTCCACTTCCTCATATCAGGGAGATCATATGATAGTCATCTTTCTCCGACTGACTTATTTTGCTAAGCATAATACCCTCTAGTTCCATCCACGTTGTGGCAAATGGCAAGATTTCATTTCTTTTGATGGCTGCATAGTATTCCGTTGTGTATATATATCACATCTTCTTATCCATTCATCTGTTGTTGGGACATCTAGGTTCCATACTTAATATGTTTAAGAAAAATAAGTGCAAAGTAATAAAAGTATTTCATATGAACATTTAACTTCTCAGGATTCAACTCTGTGGTCTACACAAAGGAGGGAGGAAGAATCAGGAAGTGAGAATGATTGAAAGCATAGCTCAGTGGTTTTACCTGCTTTTCCTCTCAAAGTGTCAGTACCTGCTGTTGGTGTGAGAAGGAAGATGGAAATCAACGATCTTTACTACCTAGTCCTAGCCATCTTAGTGAGACCTCACTGCAACTGAAGGCAAGTTCAAGGCCAACTTTAACTACATGTGATCTTCCCTTGCACCCAGGAGACTTCAACCCAAGGAAATGATGGACTCCTCCATATACTTTCATTTCCTTCCTGTCCAGCACACTGAAGACTCCAAGTGGCTCTGCTGCCTGAGATAGCTCTGAGGAGTCCAGTGCAATTCCCACTTCAAAAGACCTGTGCCACTTGTACTGGCTCACTCCCAAAATTTTCACCTTTGTGAAGTTCTCCATTGTCTTTCCAATGTAAGATAACTTTGCAAAATATTTTCAAATAAATTGGATTTCTTTCCCTCCCCCCCAAAAAGAAAAATAGAATGCAAAAATGTTAGACAATTGCTCTTTAAAAAAAAAATTATTGGGCACCTGGGTGGCTTAGTCAGTTAAGTGTCTGCCTTCTGCTCAGGTTTTGATTTCAGGGTCTTGTGATCAAGCCCCATATCGGGCTCTCTGCTCTCTCTCTCTCTCTCTCTCTCTCTCTCAAAATTAAATTAAAAAGACTTATTAAAATTAAAATTAAAAAAATTAAAAATCAAAATAAAAAAAAGACATTTATTTGAGAGAGAGAGAAAGAGAGAGAGAGAGAGCAAGTGCGTGTGCACACATGCATAAGAAGGGGGAGGGGTAGAGGGAGAGGGAGAGGGAGAGAATCCTCAGGCAGCTCTCTGCGGATCGTGGACCCCGAGGCTGGGCTCAATCTCATGAGTTGGAATCATGACTTTCGAGCTGAAATCAAGACTCAGAGGCTTAACCAACTGAGTCACCCAGGTGCCCCATACATAATGGTTGTTTTAAGTGTAAGATTATGGGTGATCTTTTATCTGTCACTACATTTTTCTAAACTTTCCAATCATACTCATAAGTTTCATTTTTTTTATAACATAAAAAAAAGGAGTTAAATTTAAGAATGATCTCCTGGACAGATCTAAATGTTTGTTGGTATTTTATATATGATACTTCCCTGATCTAAGTAAAGATGATCAATAAGGGTTACAAAGGGAAATGATGAGACAAGTTTTTTTATTGTAAAGTTTTCTGAAAAGGATTAGGACAAGTTTGTCATGTATGTATTAGAGAAGAAATTTAGTAAAAAGGTAACAGTTCTTCCTTATGTTTATAATTTCTTGTCTAGCTCTCTCTGAGCTAATAGAAAAATTAGAGTAATTGATTCTTAACTATAAGATTTTCCTTGGTTTAGGCAATGCAGAATAAATTAAAATTAGCCTGTTTGCACTGAGCTAAAATTGGCTTTATGCATCAAAATCTTATTTTCAGATCATAACTTTGAAAACTATAAAATAGGAATGGAAAAGAATAATTAGTTACTGAGTACTATTATGAGCCTAGTTATATACTAGATATTTACACACATTATTTTCTTTGATTTTACCAAAAACCCCAAGGGTATTATCTTTACTTTATAGCTGGATGAAGGGAAGCTTAAAAAGATTAACTTTACTAGGGTCATGTAACTAGAAAACAGAAGTGACAAGATTCAAAACAGATTGTTCTGATTCAAAGTCTTTCCTGGAAACCAAAATGAAAGCAAATAGTTTATAAATAGTAATCTATTTTGAGATTAGAATCAAGATGAGATAGAGGCCACTTAAGAAATTTTTTCCTGGGTAATATTTTGGATCATGTACTTTTAGGCAGATACTGCTTAATTGCATGTGTCTCCTCTAATTTTCAAACTTAGCAAGGCAATAATGATCAGAGCAATTATCTTCTTTTTTTTCTTTTATAGTTTTACCGTGTTCCAGGCACTGTCTTAGGCACTTAACTCACTTTATCCCCAGAGCAATATCAAATAAGTATTATTATTATTATTAATGTTTATATTTAAGGAAAAATCATAAGACTGCTGAAGACTTAAGGTGGTTTTCATGTTAATGGATTAGAGACCTGGGACCACTGGAAAACTGGCTTACAAAACAACTTAAACTTCATGAGAAACTGCAAGGCATCTTCCTTATCCTAGTTTCAAGAATGAGGGAATATAGCCAAGAGATGAAAAGCTCACTAAAATACCTTATACATTTAAGAAGGAGGAAAAAGCTTTAATATTTTTTTGCTCTATCTTACTGCCCATTAAATGTCTTTCTAGTGGTCAGCAGCATTTAATATTTTCTTATCTATAAACTCTTCCTAAGCAAATTAGCCTTCAAAGATGACCACTCTGTTAAACTTCTGAGTATCTTGAGGTAGGATTATATTACCTTGTTCTTGCTCTTGGGAGATAATTTGAGGAGTGCTTTTGTTGTTATAGTTGTGTTATTTGGGCCTGGTAAGTAGGTTAATCTTTGTTATAAACTTATTTAAAATGTTTTAAGTTGGAAAGAAATAAAGTGGTGTTTCAAAGTGTATCTTATATGGTGTTTCAAAATTGTTATGCTTTGAGATTTAGAAATGTAGGTTTGTCCATTTCCTTACTATTTTTTAAAAAGTGGTTTATCAAATATCTTACAGTAAATAGTTGTTTTCCTCTAGTCAAAAAGAAATGGCTTGATATTTGAGTGTTTGGAGATTATTTATTTGAGGAATCTAGAATCCCCATTGTATGAATTAATGATAATATTTTAGATGTATCTTTTTCAAAAGTAATTGACATTGAATCCATAAATCTAATATTGGGGATAATGAAAATTAGAAGCAAATGGGTAAAGGTGCAAATAAACTTCATATAATATAAGAAGTATCTAAAGTATCTACATAAAACTTGAGTAGACTTCTACAGACTTCAATAAGTTCCATAAAAATATATGTGCACATATATTTTTCTAGTTATAATACTGGAACTGGAAGAAAATTAAATATTAATATATAATACATTACAAAGATAAATTATTTATACAATAGCATATTGAGGGAACTAGAACATAAATTTAAGAAATAAATGGATTATTTTCACATCTATATGAAAAGGTAATATTTTTTTTTTGTTATATAAAAGGAGCTTTTATAAGATGATTTTCAGACACCAATTTTGTTGTCTTCTTTAAGAAACATTTAAACCATTGAATTTATAGTTATATATGGTAGCTATTACTTGTTCAAAACTGATATTTTTTGTGAGGAATCATATGTTCATTGTCTCATGTGCACAGAATTTCATACTCTTTGTCCTAGACCATTGCTGGACTATCTAAGTATGTAAGTTAATTTCCAATACAAATCATGAAATGGCAGTAAGTGCCTTGGGGGACAACATTTGATAGATCAAAGATCTATAGATAATAACAATTAGAAGAGCTCAATGATTGTCAGGATTAGCAGGGTGACAACAGTCATGAAGAAAATATTGGATATTTGAACAATACAGGTAACTTTTTCATGATGCACAATTTTCAACTATTTATGATGGTAAATACAAAGGATTCCTCCCTGTGATTTCTTGTTTAGGGAAGGAAGTACTTATAGGTTGACAATGATTAATAAATAAATGCTTATCATGGCATTTGATATTCATGTTCTTTTTCCTTCCAATTCAACATGAAGTCACTTAGCCAGCCAAGTAATACTGATTGAAGCAAAGTATGATAAATATATTTATTTACTCTTCTGCAGTAATTTCTGTGACTGACATGCTATACTCAGGTGGTAGACTTAGGAATCCTCTCAAAGCCATGTTTGGCTTTCTAGGATAGAACTTCTTAACTGGGGCACCACAGCAGGCTGGTGTGTGAAATGTAGGATTGAGATGCCCCAATATTATTATATTCTCAGCCTCTAGGGCAGCCAGATGGAGGTGGAGCTGAGTCATCTTAGAATTATCATTTTCTACTGTGCCACAACTTGATAAAAGTAGGGTCTCTGACATTCAAGGTAGCCAACACTAAAGGGTGTTATTTTGCTAAGTCACGTCAGCCTTTTAAGTAGTCAATGAAGAAAACGTCCCTTATACTTTTTTTAAGTTAAACTTTTATTTTGAGATAATTGTATACTCATAAGCAGATGTAAGAAATAATTTAGAAAGCCCATGTATCTTTAATCCCATTTCCCTCACTTAGTGACATTTTTCAAAAACTGTAGCACAAAGAAATATCCAGAATATTGACATTGACAGTCAGTCAAAATACATAACAATTTCATCACCACAAAGAACCTTCCTGTTGCTCTTCATAACCACACCCACCCCACCCCCTACATCCCTGACACCTAGAAGCCATTAATCTGTCCTCATTTCTTTTTATTATAGTCTTCTTAGGTTCTAAAGTTTCAGTGCATTGTAGTTTTAACTTGCATTTCATTGATAACTAAAGTCAATCATCTTTTAATGTGCTTGCAGGCTATTTTTGGAGAAATGTGTATTCAATTCCTTTGCTTATTTTTAAATTGGATTGTTTATATTTTTTAGCTGCAAGTGTTTTAAGTCTCTTATCAGACATACAATATTTTCTCTGATTCTGTAGGTTGTCTTTTAATGTGATGATGATCTTTGAAGTACAGAAAGTTTTAATTTTGATGATGTCTGATTCTTTATCTATTTTTTATTTCACTGCTTGTTAGTTCAGTTTCATATCCAAGAAAGCTTTGCCTAACCCAAGATGACGAAGATTTATTCCTGTATGATGCTCTTTTTTTTTTTTTTTTTTTAAAAAGACTTATTTTATTTGAGAAAGAGAGAGACCACAAACAAGGGGTGGGACAAAGGGAGAGGGAGCATGAGAATCCTCAAGCAGACTACCTGCTGAGTGGTCTCCAGGCCAAAATCAAGACCCTGAGATCATGACCTGAGCCAAAATCAAGAGTCCGACACTCAACTGACAGCCACCCATGCATCCCCCCTATATTTGCTTCTAAGAGATAATTTTTCGTGTACAAATTACTTTTTCTGTATGATGTAAGGATGGGTACAGTATCATTCCTTCACATGGGATGTCCAATTGTCCCAGGCTTGTTTGTTGAAATGACTATTCCTTCTCTTATTGAATTGTCTTTGGATCATTGTTGAAAATCAACTGACCATAAAATATTCTACCCATATAATGTATTTCATTCATTGATTTCAATATGGTGAACCAACCTGGCATTCCTTGAATAAATCCTACTTGATCATAGTATATAATCCTTTCCATATGGTCTGGATTCTGTTTGCTAGTATTTTTCTGGAGATTTTTGTATCTACATTCATAAAAGATAATGGTCTGTCATTTTCTTATCTTGGATTTTCTCTGTCTGGTTTGATATGAAGGTAAACTTGACTTCACAAGATGAGTTGGGAAATGTTCTCCCCTATTATATTTTTGGAAGAGTTTGTGAGAATTTGTATCAAAATTATTCTTTAATTATTTGGTAGAATTTACCAATGAAGTTATCTGATTCTGGACTTTTGTTTTGGGGAAGTTTTAAATTGCCAATTCAATTTCTTTATATGTTATAGGTCTACTCAGGTGTTCTAATTCTTCTTGAGTCAGTTTCAGTAATTTGTGTTATTCTAGGAATTTGTCCATTTCATCTAAGTTATCTAATTGTTGGCATATAGTTTTTCATAATATTTTTTATAAACACTTTGTATCTGTAAGGTTTAAACTAATGTCCCCACTTTCATTCCTGATTTTGGTAATTTGAGTCCTATTTTTTTTCCTTCATCAGTTCAGCTAAAAGTTTGTCAATTTTGTTGATCTTTACAAAGAATCAACTTTTGCTTTTATTTTCTCTATTGTTTTTCTAGTCTCTGTTTCATTATTTTTCTACTCTAATCTTTATTATTCCTTTGTTTCTAGTCTACTAGGGTTAATTTGCTCTTTTCCCAGTGTCTTAAAGTTAAAAAGTTAGATTTTTAATTTGAGATCTTTCTTCTTTAATTAAAGTGTTTACAGCTCTATATTTCTCTCTAAAAATGTCTTTCATTGCATCCTTTGAGTTTCAATATGTTGTCTTCCTTTTCATTTATGTAAAAGTATTTTCAAATGTCCTTTCTGACTTATTCTTAACCCATTGGTTACTTAAGGGTGCGTTGTTCAATTTCCACATATTTGTTAATTTCCCCATATCCCTGTTATTAATTTCTAACTTGATTCCATTATGAATATAAAAACATACTCAGTATGATTTCAGTCTTCTAACATTTATTGAGGCTTGTTTTATGGCTTAGCATATGGTCTATCTTGGGGAATTGACCATGTGTCCTCAGAAGAATGTGTAACCTGCTGATTTGGGGTGAAATGTTCTTTCAATATTTCTCAGATCTAGTCAGTTTAGTGTCGTCCAAGTCATGTATCTCCCAGTCTTTTGCCCTGTTATGTTGTCCATTATTGAAAATAAGGTTCTGAAGACTCCCAACTCTTATTGTGGAACCTTCTATTTCTCCCTTCAATTCAGCCAGTTTTGCTTCAAGTATTTTGGGGTGGGTACATATATGTGAGGTACATATGTTTATAAATGGTACGTATTCCTGATGGATTAACACTTTTGTAATTATGAACTGTGTACTTGACCTCATTATTTTTGTTTTAAAGTATATTTATCTGATATTAATATAGCCATGTCAGATTTTCTATTGGTACTGTTTATATAATACCTTTTTTCATTATTTTACTTCCTACTTATTTCTGTCTTTAAGTGTAAAATGTGTCTCCTGCAGACACAATGTCACCTAAACAACTGTCTTTAAAAAAAAATTAAAGCCGAATTATGATAGTGTTTTAATAGACAAGCCTGAAAAAAGCAACCCTTTTTTATATAAAAACAGTAGGCACTTGGGGTTCACACATTTCTTGACAATTGCAAGCAATCTTTAAGGGCCATGACAAGTGGTTTTACTTTGTTTTGCTTTGCTTTGCTTTGCTTTGTTTTGTTTTGTTTTGTTTTGTTTTGTTTTGCTGAGCCACAAATGTAACAACCATTTTAGGGAGGCTAGTGTGTATGACTAGACCTCTTAACACAATTTAACTTAGCAGATTTCTAGACTGCAGGATTTCACAAACTGTTCTTTTTTTAATTGGAAGGATAGATGGGCCAAGGGTAACTCTTATGTTGCCAAATAATCATCTCAAATAAATAAATAAATAAATAAATAAATAAATAACTGCCACCTACCACCTCCATAATTTTCAAACTTACTGGCCATAAACTGAATTTGGAAGGGTATATTCTCTTTTAAAAAGACAATTTTTCTTCTCCCCCCCCCATGGTTGGCAAAATCTTTATTTCAGTTTCACACTGATTCCCAGAGCTGTGGTGTGATCATTAGCCTGCTATCTAATTGAGTACCTTTGGCCCCAGCCTCTGTGTTATTATTCACCATTCCTTACAAGTTGCCATGATACTGGAATTCTTGAGAAGTGTCACACCTGCATTCTGTTGAGGGAGAGGACCATTGAGCAAGATAAATCTTACAGGAATGTTGAAAAAACTTAAAAACAAATGTAATATACAAGAAGAAGACAGGGGCACCTGAGTGAGACAGTCAGTTCAGCATCTGCCTTCAGCTCAGGTCATGATCCCTGGGTTCTGAGATCGAACCCCACATTGGGCTCCCTGCTCAGCGGGTAGCCTGCACCTCTCTCTACGCTCTGCCTACTGCTCCTCCTCCTTGTGCACTCTCTCTCTCTCTCTCTCTTGCTCTTAAATGAAAAAATAAAATCTTTTTTAAAAAAAGAAGAAGTAATTGTTTATGGAACTGTCTTAAGCATTATTACCAAAGGTGAGGTATCTTCTAAATATAAAAGCAGCATGTCCTACCAGGCATTAACATTTTCTGTTTTATATGATTTTATTTATTTTAGAGAGAGAGAGAGAGCAGGGGGAGAAAGCAGAGGGAGGGGCAGGAGGAGAGAATCTTGAGCAGACTCTACGCTGACTGTGAAGTGTGACACCAGGCTCAATCCTACAACCCTGAGATCATGACCTCAAGAACTCAAGAGTTGGACATTTAACCAACTGAGCCACCCAGGTGCTCCAACATTTTCCATTTTAATGAATGATGTGAATTTTAAGACATGGTTGTCATTCATTCTTGATGATTACATATGTGGTCATAAATAAATGTGATTAGTATTTAAAATATGTATCATAAAGACGTTAAAGTAATATGACAAAAGTGGGAAGAATATTGATAATATAGGATCACTTGACATTCTCTAAATTTTTATTCTGTATATTTATTACATAGGAAAGTCTGCTTTCCATTTTTTCTCTCTTATCATAGGCCTCTTTTTAGATGCATTTTACATGCAATACTGTTTTCATTTTTGTTTTCTAAATATTCATCCATTTATTAAGTGTGGTCTCCTGAGTCCAAGAAATGAATTTATGATCTTCATACTAGTATCCAAGAATAGAAACTAATTAATGTCAAACATATTATACATAAAAGACTCCTTTTTTGAAATGTTTAGTTACAACTTCCAGAAAGAGGGCAAAGTTCAAACACTGAGTAAGAAAATAAATTGCTATTTATACTGAAATTTGTCTAAATACATGATCCAATGAAAGATAACTTCTCCACACACGAGTCTTATTTTTGAATTAAGCCAGAAAGAACATTCTGATGGGTTTTGAAGAATGAGTTATATCATATTAGTTAAATTATTCATAAACTTTTTTGAATGGGAAAAAATTTTTTAAATCCTATCCAAAAATCAATAGGCATACATGTGGTGGATGCTTTTCACCTTATCCTCTAACCAACCCTGTCCTATAAATATAATAATTTCTGTTTTACAGAAGAGAAAACTGTGTTACCAAATGGCTAAGTAATGTTTGAAATTCATATATTTTTCAGTCTCATTTGTCCTTTCTTATTCATTTTATTTATTTGTATTCTACTGAAGAATTCTTTAGAGATTTGTAATTAAAGTCACATCTATGCAACACAGCTGAGATTCAAACTGACTTTACATCCACTTAATTTTCACCATACCTCTTTCAAATATGGTCTGAAATTTATGAAATAAACCAGAAGAACACCTAATTTCCTAAGTTTAACTACCAACTACTTCAAGTGAACACATTTTAATTTCAAACGGTATAGGTTAAAATTTAAAAAAAAAAATAACATATAGTGGGAAAAAAATCGGTGTTTGAAATTTTAAAAATCTGTGTTCTAACCCTTTGTCCAATACCTATTAAGCAAAAAAGTTAAAACAAATCACTTGATTTTTATAAAATTTACCTGTCTCTTTTATAACATGTAGTTAATTTTTAAAAATAATAATAGTAATAAAATATGCCTAATGCTTCTGCTTTACAGTATTGTTTGGAGGAACAAAAAACATACATTACATTTCTGTGCAAGTTGTAAAAAATTACCAAAGAAGTTCTAACTCTCGGAACATGACAAGAAAACATTCAAAATTTTAGTTGCATTAATCTCAAAAGAACTAGTTCAAATAAACCCTATAATCTGAAATTTTATATTATATAATTTATTTCATATTAAAATGAATAACTGAAATCTACTTGATATGTGTTCATCACAGAATATAACTAAAGGGAAGTATTTATAAAACATATAGAGAGAGGATTTGAAGGCATTAACAGCCATTTACTCAGTATCTATTATGTATGATGCACTGGCTTGATAATGGAGTTAGACTATACAGGTAACATTCTGATTTTACAAAGGTAAATAAAATTCAGCCTCCAAAATTAATGAGATAGTTATCTAGTGGATTAATAAAACAAAGAAATGGTTAACTCTAATACAATGTGAATAGTGCTAAAATGAAATGGAAAGTTTACTGACTTAACCCAATTCTTAATCTACTTTCATTTCATATTTTTATCCTATATAATTCTTCTGATCCTTCAGAGGCCATTATCTCTGTAACTACTAGTTATTGATTCCTAAATAAATCCAATGTATGCAAATTAATACAGAATTCATTGAATTAAGTATCTCCAAGTAGAGACTAATATTATTTGGTATGATCAACAACAACTGGCAAGAAAAGCAAATTTCCTGTCAGCAAGGTGATTTAGAATGGTTCGGGGTCATCAGACTTCTGCTCTATTTCTTTATGCTTTTCGCACATTGTAAATCCTATAGGCCACACCTGTATCTCAGAGTCAGCAACTCTGAGGCATTTATGTATCCGGGGGCTGCAAAATGATCTGAAACTAGATGGACATTTTCAATAGAACTAGATGTTTCCTGCAGTAATTCACACAGCAACCACCACCTTAAGGGCACACAACAAAAGCTAGGACATTTTGCAAACCTGGGAGACTTCCAGAGTAGATTTGCAATAGTCTTCCATCATATAAAAAGGTCAGAAAAATAAGGACTTAAAATCGGAATGTTTTTATTCAATTTAAGTACCATCTGACCACAAATGCTCTGTCTGCATGAGAAAATTGAAGAAATAAATCAGGATTCTTTCTCTTAGTGGCTGTTTTCATTGACCAGCGCTTGGTAATATGACTCAAGGCCTGGATTGAATTTCACTTTGGGGAAATTCATTTATCATGATTCCAAAGGCAGGTACAGCTGCCATTTGATTTCAGCACAAAAAAGAAATTACTAATCCAGTGTGATTTGTTTTATTTTGATGTGTGAAGGGCAAAAACCACAATAGTGTACTCTTCTAGATATGGTGCTTCTGTATCAAGATTTTTTAATTTAGTAATAAGATATTTGGTAAAATATTTGGCCACATATAGCTGGTAGTAATAATGGGGTGTTTCTAAAACATACTAATTATTTCAGTACCAATATTATACATCATGCTGTTCAGCATACACTGAACCTATTATGGTGATAAAGGGAAAAAGTCAACTAAAACACTGGAGTGAAAAATTCATTGTTTTCTATTTTAAAATCTATTGCACTCATTCATCAGCATACACTGAATGCCTACTTTATGAAAGGCACTGTGATAGGTGCTAGAAGTACTAAAGTGAATAAGGTGAAATACTAGCCTTCATAGTCCACTTTGTATAGAATATTGGGAAGACAAACATGAACAGTTAATACCTACTATAATAATATAAGTGGCTAATGGGAATGAAATGGATAAAGTGTTAAACAGAACACCATTTTCTTTTCCTGTAAGCTCTGTGAGACTCAGGATGTCTCTGAGGATCTCTAGGTAGTAGTCATCTCTTATAAGCAATAACAGATTCTAGTGAAGTTTGGAGACTAAATTCTGGCATTTGGGATCCAGAATCTCCACTAACTGCATGATTTGAGGCAATAACTTCACTTTGTGACTCAATTTGGATCTTAAAATTAGAAAGGAACGGTACCTATCCCTGCTGGGTAGTTGTGAAGATAAAACAAGACAACATGTAAGAAAATGCATTACAAGAAAATACACTGTAAACTGATACAGATGCCATTTGTTGTTATTTGTTGGTTATTATTAATGAATCCTCTGGGCCAAATAAATAAACCCTTTATAAAAAAGTTAGCCATCCAAAAGGGAAAAAAGCCATAAATCTTGGAAAACAGGACTTCCTGCCTTCCTTCCCATGAGAAAACTATCTGAACAACAGTTTCAATTTATCCCTAACCCTGTAAACACAAATACACCAGACCTAATTCAAAATTATGAGATTGGAGAAGCCTCTGTCCTAGGCCTTATGGTCGCGACTCAGGGCAAGTGTTTTAATCTCTCTGAATCTCAGTTTCTATACCCGGAAAATGGGAATAAAAATACTGTATGGAACTGGAATTGTAGAGTCATCAAATGAAATGGAGTGCATAAAAACAGGAGGCCCTGTGCCAGGTTCACAGTAGGTCCTCTAGAAATGTTAATCAGTTCCATCACCAAAACAATAAGGGTCCTGAAATTATCATTAACTCTAATTTAATTAACCAATTACCCTTTACTATTGATGAGTTTTGCACATCAACTAAATCAGCATTTGCATTTTGACACTTTTATTTCTAATTATGTATAATTGGCTGTGCTGCCTGTGAATAGGAAAGAGGCCTGGGCACATTACAAAGCTACAAGTGCGGAAACCAGCTGCCCCACCGCGACCACCACCACCACCACCATGCCAGGAAATAAACACCTTGGCCCTCGCTTTCCTCCCTTCACAACTCAGACCCAAATCCCAGGCTTGCCAGAATAGATGATTGGCAGAACCTAAACACATCCAGAAATGTAACCACAAGGGAATCTTGGAAATGAAATGTTCTGCTTTCCAGGCTCTTGAAAACAGGAAGGATAATAAACAGGACCTAGAATATACGAAAGTTAGACCATTCTTAATAACTGCCATGAACACTGTAAAATATTGAACTATGCATTCTATATTTTTTGGATGTTTTTTGGAAGGGAGGGACAAAAAAGATTTGCAACTAGAATATGTCCACTTTGTTAATAAAGTAGCACACTTAACAACCGATGAACTTAAAGTCAAAGACCTCAAGTTGAAAACCTAGAAGTCCAGAGCTTGCTCTGCCACTAATTAGTTTTTGGACTTAAGTAAATCCATGTGGTTTACAGAACCTTAATTTCCTCCACGGACAAAATTAGGAGATTAAACTCCATGATTGCTGAGGAAGTATCATTTTTATAACATGCTAATGTCTATATTGTTGTTCTTGGCATAAATAACTTTTTCTATTTGATTAAAACTGATACACAGGCTCTTAGTATTTTTATGAAAAGAATGTCATTCCAATTAATTCTAATTGGGGTGTATACAGAGGCAGATAAGAACAAGCATCATGTTTTCCCCTGCTCAAGAGGTTTATAGATTCCACAACTTAACTAAAGAACCCTCCTGAAAACTCTATTATACTTTTTTCCTCCCCATCTCTTCAAGGCCATTTGGAAAATAATTAGTCCTTTTATCCTCTTAAGTACCTTCCAAACTTCCACAGCAGATACTGAGATGCTAAAGGTAATCATTTTACTGAATGTCATGGTGTTTGGGAAGCCAAGGCAGTGGATAGGCCCTCTCAACCCAAGGTATTCTTGCCATACAGCAACATGCCAACTGGACCTGGGCTCTGCAAGATGGGTTTCTATAGTAACTCCAATTTTTCACCCTTTCATATATTCCTCCTTATAAATTCCTTAAGTATTACAATAACACCTGTTTTTAGTCTGCTTGGGCTGCTATAACAAAATACCATAAGCTGGATGGCTTAAATAATTAATATTTATTTTTTTACAGATCTGAAGGCTGGGAAATCCAAGATCAAGGTTCCAGGATATCTAGTGTCCAGTGAGAACACTCTTCTGGATTTGTAGGCAGCTGTCTTTTCATTGTATCCTCATATGGCAAAGAGCAGAGATCATCCTTCCTGAATCTAAGGGCACTAATTCTATTCATGAGGGCTCTACCCTTATGACCTAAATACCTTCGCCAAGTTTCACATATATTACAAACACTTTGTAGGTTAGGGTTTCAACATATGAATTTGGGGGTAGGGGAAGGACGTGAGCACAAAACTTCCTTGATGTTGACCCCATTTAAGATCTAAAACTCTGATCATTTGAAAGAAAATTAGGTTATAGTTATCCAAACACCATTTCTCATTACATTTAGATTATTTATTCCTTTACATTCCCTTCCATTATCAATGAAAACAAGATATCCTAAAGAAGTCTTTTAAGACAATGAAAACAGCTGAAAGTGAGCAGCTTCTCTTGGCAACAAATTTTTAGTGTTCATGAGGTATGCAAAGTTTTGAAGAGCTCATTGTTATATCTTTAAATAGTAAGAATACACTGCTTAAATTATTCTAGTTAAATCATATTTAGAAGGAAATTCTGAAAGCTCCCAGGAAGCACTCTTCCTTCTATCATTATGAAAAGTGTTTATTAGAACAGTAGTAGTTCACAAGGTTTTCAGATTTTTAAAAATTAAAAGTTAAACTAATTTTAAGTAGTTTGATACCATTATAGATACCACCCCTCTAAAGCCAGTGAAATTAACTCCAATTTACATATATATATATTTTTTGAGAGAATTATAGCTTCAAATGCAATTGAAAGAAATAATACAGAAATCTCACGTACCCTCTATGCAAAAGTAACGTCTTCAAAACTGTAGTATAATTTCACAAGGATATTGACACTGATACAGTCAAGACACAGAAATATTCTTTCACAAGGAGGATTCTTCCTGTAACTTTAATAGCAACAATGACTTCCCTCTTCCATTCTGCCTGCTGTCTTTAACTGGCAATCAATTATCAGCTCTCTATTTCTACAGTTTTGACATTTAAAATATGTTGTACAAATGGAATCATACAATAGGTTACCTTTCAGTATCTGGATATGCACACAAATTATTGGCTCATCCTGCCATGCCATGGTATGGATGTGTCACAGTATGTACAGCCATTCACTTGTTGAAGAATATCTGGACTGATTCAGTTTTTGGCTATTATGAACAAGGTTTTGTGCGAACCTGCCTTCATTTCTCTGAGATAAATGTCCAAGAGTGCCATTGTTTGTTTAGTCATATGGTAGCCACCTGTTTAGTTTTTAAGAAACTTTTAAACTGTCTACCTGAGTGGCCAGACCATTTTGCATTCCTACCAACAATATGCAAGCAAGTGAATCAGTTTTTTGACATCTTTGTCAGAATTTGGTGGTGTCACTATTTTTTATTTCAGCTACTCTGACAACTGTATAGTGATGGCTCATCATGGCTTAAATTTTAATTTCCCTGATAGATAGTGATATTGAATCAACTTTTCATGTGCTTATTTGCCCCATACCCTCTTTGATGAAGTGTCTCTTTATGTCTTTTTCCTACTAACTGAACTGCTTCTTTTTTTACTGTTGAGCTTTGAGCATTCTTAATGGAGTCTAGACAAAGTATTTTATCAGATATGTCACTTGCAAATATTTCCTCCACCTTTGTAGTTTGTCTTATCCTCTTTAACAGGTTCTTTCACAGAACAAAAGTTTTTAAGTTGAGTTTATTATTATTTCTTTTATGGGTTGTGTTTTTGATGTTAAGTCTAAGAACTATTGGCCTAGCCCTAAACCTTGAAGATTATTTCATATTTTTCCCTAAAAATTTTACAATTTGACATTTAACTTCATGATTCAATTTAAACTTAGTTGATATATAGGGTATAAGGTTCAGACTAAGGTTCAATTTTTTTTTCCTTTGGATGTCTAATTTTCCAGCACATTTGTTAAAAAAGCTATCCTTTCTTCATTGAATTGCTTTTGCACACTTGTCCAATGTCACTTGGGCATATTTGTGTGGGTCTATTTCTAGGTTCTCTATTCTGTTTCAATAATCTCTCCTTCTGCCAATACCACCCAATCTTAATTACGAACCTATGTAGTAAGATTCCTCCCACCTTTTCTTCTGTTTCAAAATTTTTAGCTTTGTAAATCCTTTTCAATTCCATATGAATTTTGGAATAATTTTGTCTGTATCTGGAAAAAGTCTTGCTGGGATCTTAATAAGAATTATGTTACACCAGTTTGGGGAGAAATGATATCTTTATTATGTTGAGTCTTCCAATCCAGGAACACTTATTTATGTCATTTTCTTTCTTTCATTATATTTTAATTTTAAGCCCACAAGTTCTGTATTAATATGTTTTGTTAGATTTACACCCAAATATTTTATTTTTGAATGACTAAAAATCATATTGTATTTTTAATTTTTATGTCCACATTTTTATTGCTAGAACATAGAGATATAGTATTTTAAAGTGTTAATCATGCATCCTATCACCTTGTTGAACTCACTGATTTGTTCTAGCTATTTTGAGGGGTTTTGTTTCTTTAGCAGTTTGGTTTTGGTTTTGGCTTATAGATTCCTTGGAATTTTCTATGTAGACAATTATGTCATCTGTGAATAAGAACAGTTTTAAATTTTTTGCTTTCCAATCTGTATGCCTTTTATTGTTTTTTCTTTCTTTATAGTGCTGGCTAGCACTTCCAGTACTATGTTGACTAAGAAAGGTGTGAGTGGATACGTTTTCTTTGTTCCTGATATTAGGGGGAAGTATTCAGTGTTTAACCATTAAAGTATAATGTTAAGTATAGGTATTTTGTGGATCTGTTTATTTGAACAAGAAGAATTTGTCTTTTTCAACCTCGTGATATAAGATACTGCAACAGATTGAATATAGAAGCACATATAGGAATCTAGCTGCCTTCTATTAAAGGGATTTGAAAAATTGTAGAAAAAAAAACTACTCTTTGACTTTATGTTTTGGAAACTAAAGTAACTGCTTATAAAAAACACTCAATGTTACTTTTAAATAAATTAATAAAGAAATGTTTTAAATTTTATCAGTATTAATATCTGATATGGTAAATATCAATAGATATACCACATATAAGCAGAAAACTCCTTGGGGGTCCTCAATAAATTTTAAAAGTGCAAAGTAGTCCTGAGACTAAAAAGTTTTAGAACTGTTGCTATAGGTTGACAGAAGTCTTTACATTTTACTAGCATTGAGGTTTAATTTCTAGTATTTGTCTGACATGTAAGAATGTTACCAGAGACATAATTTCTATAAGTTTGTGTATAAGACAGTTACAGGGAATTTTTTATATGCTTCTTGTTGACTTTTCCTTGAAAATCTGTGCTGTTGACTGGGAATTTTCTCTTTCAGCCAACAAAGAACAACACAACCAAAAACGAAAATTTACTTTTGAGGGCACCTGGATGGCTCAGTGGTTAAGTGTCTACCTTCAGCTCAGGATATGATCTCAGGGAGCTTCTCCCTCTCCCTCTGCCTGCTGCTCCTCCTGCTTGTGCTCTCTCTCTCTGTCAATAAAATCTTTAAAAATAAATTCTTTTTAAAAAATTACTTTTGGAAACTTTACATAGTTATACATACAACCAACAAATATTGAATGTTTATTTTGTGCGGTTGGTTTATAGTGTTAAAGAAAACAGACAGAAATCTTTGCTTTCATTGACCTCGACTTCTGGTTGCAGGAAGAGGAAAATAAGCATGTACATGGTAGGACAAGGAGGAGTGGAAATCTATAGCCCATTGGGGCCTCCCTTGCTCTGGGGCTGAGAAGTCCTGGCCTAAGGAAACCTCTTCTGGGATTACTGCCAACATAAAGAACACTTCAGCTGATAGGGTATAGATATTAATAAGAACATGTATTTCATCATTGTATGAAAGTACTTTACTTCACTTTTCCTTGATCCATCTTCTTTTGCTTTGCCTTGTTCTTCACCAAGCTTGGAACATTATTGTCCAGGTTTCTTCTTATAAGTACTAAAATATGTATTATTGCACTAGAGTGTTTTACTGACTTCTACACTTAGGAGAGTTTTAAAAAAAAAGATATTCATTTACATCAGGAAGTTATCCATCAACTTTTTCTTATCCTCTGACGGTTTTAATGATGATACAACAAACAGCCCCACATTTTTTTGTAAATAAAAATAGCAATCTTATGAAGAATGTGTTTCCTGCTGACTGTGAGAAACAAGGTCCTAGGTGACATGCCGGCTTTCATTTGTTTGCATTCTGCCTTGTCTTGAGATAAGAAAGAAGCTGGAAATCACTCCTGTCACAGCCAACCAGGGCCAATGTCACAGCACAGGGAATCCCGCAAGAATTCGCAATGTGGCAAGTCATACTGTGCAGAAGGCTTCTTGGCTTAATAAGCAACTGTCTTGAAGTATCCCAACAAGTTATGTTTTGTTGTTGTGCATTTGTTAATATAATCATCTTTTTCTTTTTCATTTCTGGAATAGCCTCAGGAAAAATGTTGTTTCTTCCAGTGATGTTCTTGTCTGGTGAATGAGACTTACATGTTTATAACACTTCCTTAACTCTGCAAACATCATCACTAAGTACTTGCAAGTGTTTAATTATGTGAATGAGAAAATTTAAAGTGATAATAATTTGGCATAATACAAGCAATGAAAAGAAGGTTGTTAAAAACTGCTCCTAACTGGTCACTTTCCTTACTTTTTTTTTTTTTTTTTGGAAGATTTTATTTATTTATTTGACAGAGCTTAGGAGCACAAGCAGGGAAAATGGCAGAGGGAGAGGGAGATGAAGAAACAGAATCTACACTGAGCAGGGAGCCCAAGGCAGAGCTCAATCCCAGAACCCTGGAATCATGACCTGAGCCAAAGGCAGATGCTTAACTGACTGAGTCACCCAGGTGCCCTGGTTCTCTTTCTTTTAAAAGAATAATCACAATGATCTACATTTTTACTATCCCCCAATTTTCTTCCTTCAAGAGATGAATGAATAAAGAAGATATGGTCCACATATATGATGGAATATTACATAGCCATCAGAAAGGATGAATACACAACTTTTGTATCAACATGGACAGAACTGGAGGAGATTATGCTGAGTGAAATAAGTTAAGCAGAGAAAGTCAATTATCATCATATGGTTTCATTTACTTGTGGAGCATAGGAATAACATGGAGGACATTAGCAGAAGGAAAGGAAAAGTGAATTGGGGTAAATTGGAGGGGGAGACGAAGCATGAGAAACTGTGAACTCCGAGAAACAAACTGAGGGTTTTGGATGGGAGGGGGTTGGGGGATGAGCCTGGTGGTGGGTATTAAGGAGGGCATGTATTGCATGGGGCAGTGGTGTGATGCATAAACAATCTTTCCTTACTTTCTACAACTAAAGCAGCCTTCTTCTTACCTTTCTTATATTCTTCTTTTCCTCAGAAACACAGCATTGTCAGTGATTTCTTGCTTAACTAAATTTTCTTATATATTCATTTTATATATATATATATATATATATATATATAATTATGTGCAGTTCAGATATTTGCTTGAATATATTTAGATATAAACTACATTAAGTGAATATGGCCCAATGGAAATACAGCTTGTTTTTTTTTTCTTTTCTGTTGATAAAGTTTATGTCATTGACTACTCTTTCAAAAATGATCTGAAGTTATGTCCATATCCCATGTCAGCCACTAAACACGTTTCTGTATTTAAATGTCCAGTGTTCATAACACATAATAAACATGCCTTATTTACATGGTTATGCAATTAATTCTCTACAATCATTATTTTCATATTGCACTCAAAGAATCCCTAAGATTTGTCCTATTGTGACCCCATGGTGTGAAAACAGAAATTCAAATAGCATAAACTCCAAGCCTACACCCTGTAATTCTTATTTTTAAATATTGGACTTTTACAGAAGATTTCATTTAAAGGAGTTGTAAAGCTCTCCTCAGGCATAAACTAGGAAGATAAAAAGATATTTTCCTAAAATTAACCTATTTATTTAACACCAGGCAATGTGTTAGATGATAAATTGGCAACTCAGAATTCATTTAAATAGTATTGGCCCAAATTAGAAATTCTCAAACTTTTTCATTTCAGAACCCCTTGAAATAACCTTTAAAAATTCTTAAAGACCTTAAAGAGCCTGGGGCAGCTGGGTGGCTCAGTTGGTTGAGTGTCTGACTCTTGATTTTGGCTCAGGCCTTAATCTCAGTATTATAGGTTTGAGCCCTATGTTAGACTTAACACTGGGCAAAGAGCCTACTTTAAAAAAAAAAAAAAAAGGATCTGAAGGAGCTTTTTTTTATTAAAAATTATTTTAATTTTCGAGGAAATTTCAAAATATTTATTAGTAATTCATTTTAAAAGTAATAAATGCAGTGCATGTTAACATACATAAAATATTTTTCTGAAAAATAATTACCTTTTCAAAACAAAAAATTAGTGACGTTATTTTGCACTTTTGCAAATCTCTTCAATATGTGAATAATAGAAGGCTGCTGGATTCCTAAGTCTGTTGTTGAGAGAATGTGTCGTGTAGTTTCTAAAAAAATACCACTGAATGCTGATGAAAAGCAAAAATGGCAAATAATATCTTAGCATAATTTTGAAAGTTTTGACCCTACAGATTCAATGAAAGTGTTTCAAAGGGTTCCTGGGAGTGCCTAACCACACTTTAAGAACCATTAACCTAAGGGCGCTTGAGTGGCTCAGTCTTAAGTGGCTAGCACTTGATTTGGCTCAGGTCATGATCTGAGTCCTAGGATCAAGCCCTATGAAGGGCTCCATGCTCAGCAGGCAGTCTGCTTGAGGATTTTTTTTCCTTCCCTCTTCCTCTGTCCCTCCCCTTGTTTGTGCATTCTCTCTCTTTCTCTCTCTCACTCTAAAATAAATAAATAAATCTTAAAAAAAAAAAAAAAAAAAACCTGACCTAAGAGTTATTGCAGGAAAATCATTGACATAGAAAAGTTATAGAAAACAATATATAATGGAGAATAATTTCAAAAAAACACAAGTATTTGTTGTAATTTTAATAGTACAGGTATATAAGCTCTGAAATTAAGACTATCCTATTTGTAGATGACGTATGATTTTCTGCATAGGACATCACAAAGACAATACAAAAAAAACTCTGGACTTATGAAGTTAATTCAACAAGGTTGCAAGGTTACAAGATCAGCACAAAAAAAATGACTCACATTTCTACATGCTAAGCACACATATATGGAACCCAAAATTTAAAATATAATATCATTTACAACATTTACAGTATCAAATACAAGTATTACATTTACTTTAAAGAAAATGAAATATTTATGTATAGGACCTCTATACTTAATATGTTGATGAAAGAGATTAAATAAATAATAAATAGAGACATATACTGTGCTCATGAATTCAAAGATACCACACGGTAAAGGTGTCAATTCTCTTGAAATTGATTATAGGTTTAACTCAATTCAAACCTAGCAAGTTTCTCTTGTAAACATAGACAGTCTTTTTCTAAAAAATATTTCAAAAAGCAAAAGAATTTCTAAAACAATTTTTAAAAGGAAGAATAAAGTAAAAGGAATTACTCTACCCAATGTTAAGGCTGGCTATATAGCTCTAGTCCTAAAGCCCATGTAGTATTGGCAGAACAGATCAATGGAATACAATAGAGAACCTAGAAATAGTCCCACATAAATATGTCCAAATGATTTCGACAAAGATGAAAAACCAATTCAGTGAAGGAATGTAGCCTTTTCAACAAATGGTGCTGAACCAATTAACCACTGGCAGGAGAAAAAAAAAAAAAAAAAAGAGCCTTGTCCTAAACCTCACACCTATATGAAAATTAACTGAAAATGGATCATAAATTTAAGTGTAAAAAAATACAACTATGAAACTTTTAGGAAACAACAAAAGAGAAAATCTTTGGAATTTAGAGATATGCAAAGGGTTCTTAGACTTGACACCAAAAACACAATCATAAATGGAAAAATTTATATATTGGACTTTAAAATTAAAAACTGTGCTCCTCAAAAGACCCTGTTACGAAAATACATAAAATAGCTACAGATTGGGAGAAAATCTATCTGACAAAGGATGTATATCTAGAATATATAATTAACTCCCAAAATGCAAAAGTAAAAAATAAAATCAATTAGAAAATGGGGAAAAGACATGAAGACACTTCACCAAAGAGGGTATAGAGGCAAAAGAGCACATGAAAAGATGTTCTATTAGTCAGTAGGGGAATGCAGATTTAAGCCACATGAGGTATCATTACATAGCTATTAGAATGGCTAAAATAAAAATGATGGTACAGCCACTCTGAAAAATAATTTGGAAGACTTTTTTCTCAAACTAAGCATACATTTACAGTTCAATCTAGTAATTGCGCTCTTGGACATTTATCCTTTAAAAATGGGAGATTAGGGGCGCCTGGGTGGCTCAGTGGTTTAAGCCTCTGCCTTCCACTCAGGTCCTGATCTCAGGGTCCTGGGATCCAGCCCCACATTGGGCTCTCTGCTCAGCAGGGAGCCTGCTTCCCTGCTTCCCCCTCTCTCTCTCTGCCTGCCTCTCTGCCTGCTTGTGATCTCTGTCAAGTAAATAAATAAAAATCTTTTAAAAAATAATATAAAGATGGGAGTTTAAGTTCACACGAAAATATGTACATGGATGTTGGAAGTAGCTTTATTTTTAACAGCCAAAAGTGAGAAACAACCCAGATGTTCTTCAATGTGTAAATGGCTAAATAAGCTGTAGTACCTCCGTATCATAGATTGCCACTCAACAGTAGAAAAGAACTCATCACTGACAGACTAACAACATGGATTGATCTCAAGGGAATTACACAGAATGAAAAAGCCCATTTCACAAGGTTATATACTGTATAATTCCATTTATAGTCCTGAAATTGTATAATTATAGACAGGTAGAATGGATTAGTACTTGCCACGCTCTAGGCATGAGAAGGAGAGGGATAGTGTGTCCATAAATGGTAGCATGAGCAAGCCGTTTGGTGATGGAACACTTTTTTATCTTGGTTGTCAGGACAGTTACACAAATCTGCAGAAGTGATAAAATTGCATAGAACTACACACACACACACACACACACACACACACACACACACACAAAGAGAGTACGTGTCAAACTGATGAAATCTGAATAGACTCTGTGGATTATATCAACATTAATTTCCCGGTTTTGATACTATACTGTACTTACAAATGATGTATCCATTGGGGGGAAACTGGGTGAAAGGTATATGGTGCTTCCCTATACACTTTCTTTTTGCCACTTCCTATGAATCTATGATTATTTCAAGGTAAAGAGTTAAAAGATACATATAACTAAACCCAACAAATGCCCTCAATGTAAAGACTATATAAATATACATGGGAAGAAAAAGAAAAAAACCCTCCAAGTTTGTGAGTAACTGATAAATGGATCATGTTATGGAGCCCAGTGGGGCCAGGAAAGGATATTGACATTTTAAGCACTGCATGGAGTGACTGAATAAACTCATAACTGGACTTAAGCATGTGATTGGTTACTTGGTTTAGTTCCTTTGTCAGCTATCATTCAAGTCTACTGGAGGCAATTTTCTCTAACCTCAAAAATTTTTGGCCAATTTTACACTGACCCAATCACACAATTATGCATTCATAGTTTTCAGGTCAAACTCTGATGTTACCACTTAACACAATCAGAATAGCAAATTTTTTAAATCAAAAGGTTTGGTATCCTTTAAAGTTCATCCAAATGGGCTATTACTATCATAACTTAAGTTGTTAAAAACTAATCCTATAAAAATGATGAAATGTTGGAGACCAACTTTAAATTAATTTAAGTAAAACAAGTAATAATTCTGAAACTATTCCCAGGCCAGTTTACATTAATATAAGTCTGGATTCTCAGACTGGTAAACCACTGATTTCAGCATTATTTCCAGAGATAGAGTGTATTCTCTCACTCCACAGAAGTAACTGGCTAGGGCACGCCTTTGGGAAAAAAATGCATTAAAAATCCGTTTTGTCTAAAATAGTGACATTTATGAATTAAACCATAAGCTATTTACTTTTCTCTCAACCAAAGGAGAGTAGAAATGCCAAAGTGTCAGGAGCTGTTCAACAAAATGATTGTGTTAACCTCAAGAGGACAAAATTAAATTTACCCATTGTGTCTTAAGACAATGAAACTTACAGTCTCTTCTGCAATTCTACAGAAGCTTTCCTTTTGAAAGAAGTACTAATTCTAATCCACATCAGTTTACAAAGTTTCTCTGAAGTGTTTTAATTCAATGCTATTTAAAGTTTAGGTGTTGCTGTTTACTTACCAGTAGACATTTCTGCATTTGTACACAAGCATACTGTTAAAATATGCCACCTTTAGACATAAATATAAATTATGAGCTTGAGAAAGGACACACCATGGTTAATATTAATTGACATATTAATAAAAAGTCACTTGCTACACAGTGCTATGGTCTCAGTTCACCACCAGAAGCCCCTGTGGTAGAAGGTGAACTTGAAATCAGCAGGTTTCTTTCCATCAGCTTTATGATAGTGTTTGGATTTTTTGACCATTTATGTTCTGACTTCGAACACAATACATGTCAACTAACTTATACCAACACTCTAGTCATGCAAACACTATCATAGAGCAATAGAGCACATTTCTCTCAAAATCAATCCAGTTCGTCCAAAAGCTGGTGTGAAGATAGCTAACAACAGACTACTAGAGAAGAGACTTAAAAATAAAAGACCAGGGGCACCTGGGTGGCTCAGTGGGTTAAAGCCTCTGCCTTCGGCTCAGGTCATGATCCCAGGGTCCTGGGATCGAGCCCCACGTCGGGCTCTCTGCTCCGCGGGGAGCCTGCTTCCTCCTCTCTCTCTGCCTGCCTCTCTGCCTACTTGTGATCTCTGTCTGTCAAATAAATAAATAAAATCTTTAAAAAAAAAAAAAGACCAGCCTATCTTGAAATATTTTTAGTTTGTTAAATTGACAGTGTAAAATAAAGAACTCATAAGTAATGGGGTACAAATAGTTTGCTGCATTGCCAAAGAGTTTCAGAAACTTCATGCATCCCGTTATCATGTGCCAACAAAGTTTATCTGTAATTACCAGATGACAAAAGCTTTACATGGTGAACTGCTGCATTGGGAGTGCTGGTTCCTCCCTTTGTCACTTCTTTTTTTTTTTTTTTTTTTTTTTTAAAGATTTTATTTGTTTATTTGACAGAGAGAGATCACAAGTAGACAGAGAGGCAGGCAGAGAGAGAGAGAGAGAGAGAGAGAGAGAGGGAAGCAGGCTCCCTCCCTTTGTCACTTCTAATGCAAAACCTCTTTCACCATAAATGAAATATGATTAGACAAAGTTTCTCCATAATACTTAGAGGGAAGAATATATGCACAATGAGTAAAATAAATGCAGCAGAACATGAGCTTCAAACTCATAATGGTTGCTTGGCAGTTAAATATGTGTATGCCATGATAATGACACTATATTACCTTCAAGAGCAAGGATATTCCTAACTATAAGAAAAAGAAATGCATATAAGTGCCAAGAAACCCATCCTTACGGTCTCAATGAGGCCCTTCCTTCCATTCCATCAATCAACCAGGCAAGGTAGGAACACTGTCCCCTGTCTCTGCCCCAGAGGCTAATGTTCCAGAGGAAGTCTGGAGTACATGCTGGTCATACCAGCAGCAGCACAGTGATACTTTCCTTGGGAATTATGGCATAATTCAATGTGAAGGATTTGGATTGCCATGATATAGAACAACCTGAAAATATTTGGCTTGGTAATATAATCATATATGTATTCATAAGATATATGACTCTTACTTTATAATTTGAATTCATCAAGAAATGGTATTACAGTCTATTAAAATGCTCTACTTTCCCCTCACTTTTGGCAAATGTTTCTTTTTCTTACAAGAAATCAAGAGAAAAGGGTAAGGAGAAACCTATTAAAAGAAGATGGGAGCATTTCTAATCTTATTCTGAACATTTGTCAAGAAAATGTTCACTGGGTTTGACCCCCAGTGTTAACAATGTGAATTTGGAAGTCATCAGACCAATGTATAACTTCATGCAACCTTTCAAGTATAAAGAGTTTAATTTCACTTTGATATTTTCAGGGTTTCCAAATATCTCCAGAGAAAGGAAACTGATCAATAAAGCTGCCCAAATTAAGGTCACTTTTGCTGATATTCTCTGAGTATAAAGAATAAACAGGGAATAAGAATAGACATTTTCTCCCTAAGTCTTCTAGAATAAAAATAAATCACAACACAAAAAGAAGGAACAAAGTTTTTACAAAAACGAGAATGCTTGTTTCCATAAAAATTCAATGTGACCATCAGTTCACAGTAGTTTTTAAATTATTGGTTTACTAAATATAAGGAAATAGAAAAGAATATGTCACACAGTATGACAGTTTTCCTAGCAAATATAGCTTATTGTGCATTCTCTGTGAAAAAGATTATCTCTGTACTTATTCCAAAGTTCTATTTTGGGGGAACCTCTGACCTCATAGATAAAGCTACATTTAGAAAAATTTTTTAAAAACAGTTAAGGAAGGGCACCTGGGTGGCTCAGTATTTTAAGTGTCTAACTTAAACTCAGGTCATGATCTCAGGGTTCTTGGGTCCAGTCCTGCATCTAGCTCTGCACTCAGCAGGGAGTCTGCTTCTCGCTCTCCCTCTTCCACTGCCCCTCCCCCTGCTTGTGCTGTTTCTCACTCTCTTTTTCTCTCTCTGACAAATAAATAAAATCTTTTAAAAAAAAGAAAAATTTAAGGATTTTTTTTTACCATATGTCTTTGATGAATTAATAAATGTCATTGGTAAAATTTAAATTCACTTTTCATTAAGCAATGGTAGGAAATAAATCGATAAATATTGTACTAAATTGAATATTCAAAAACATGGTATAGTTTTCTCAAAATGTAGACATCTTTTTTCTTTATTCCTCAGTTTATTCACCCACAAAATAGGATAACAATAATACACTTGTTAATATCAGATCATTAATGTTAGTTTCAAAAGTAATATGATGTATATGAAAGCAATTCTTTTTTTAATTAACAATTCAATTATTTGGGTGCCTGGGTGGCTCAGTGGGTTAAGCCTCTGCCTTCAGCTCAGGTCATGATCCCCAGGTCCTGGGATTGAGGCCCGCATCGGGCTCTCTGCTCAGTGGGAAGCCTGCTTTCCCCTCTCTCTGCCTGCCTCTTTGCCTACTTGTGATCTCTCTCTGTCAAATAAATAAAATAAACAAAATCTTTAAGAAAAAAAATCCCCTTAGATCCAACAAAGTTACATTACTTTGAACTGATATCTTAGAATTTCAATTCTTGCTTGATGCTTAGTTTCAGGTAATACAAATATACACAGAGGGGAAACATATATGGCTATATATTAAACTATTCAACATTCGAATGTGTTTCAATATTGTCTTGGTATACGGAATCATGCCTTTTGAATTATAATTTTGAAAATGCTAGGGCATCTCCTTTTGAAATTAGTTGATCTGCATCAGAATATTTTCAAATTATTTTTACATTTCAGGGTAACTAAACAGATTCTTAAGGAAATGACATCTATTAGTGTCAGCGGCTCAAAATTAATTCCCTTTAATATTCACACTAGAGAGTGCATGTGGATAGACACAAGAGCTGAAAATGCTAGAGGGCTGGTTTGCTTGTTTGGATTTTGCTTTCTTTTCCATAATGAACACATAATCCAATGAGATTGTCTACACAATACAATCAAAATCAATTAAGAACCAGTACTGATTTGTTCTGCCATATTTAACTACATTAAAAGCTTATCACTATTACAACTTAATGTTTACTAACTCACTTTATTACATATTAAATGCTAAAATCTATGTCAATATAATGTTGAGATTGCATATTTGAAAATAAAGCAGGAAAGAGAAAATTCAAGGTTAAATTCTCTTAGCAAAGGTTGATTTTCTTTATTGGTTGAAGGATTCATAGTACATAAGCAGCAAAAGCCACAATTTCTTGAAGGCAAAAAGTATAAAGTCAGTTGAATATTTTAATTGTCTATGTAAATATGCATGTGATTTGTGTTTGCATGTGTATATATCTATTTGATAACAATTTCAGTTATAAAGTAACTTATTTGAATAATTTTAAAGCAATTTATTAACTTTCATGGACTAAATAGATTAAAATGTTAAATAATAAATAAATAAAATTTTAAAGAATTTAAAATTATATGTTAAATAAGATATAATTTCATTTTTTAACTGATAACAGTTGTTTTAAAAAGATAAAATAATGAAGAATCATTGATTCAAGAGCTCCAAAGAGAATCTTTCAGAAACCATTCAAATTTAATACAAGTTTAAAATATACAAATTTAAAAGTATGATAGATGGAAGTGATGATTTTGCTGAAAATCCACCAGCATGGGGCATGGAGTAGGAAGATCAAGGCAGGATGAGATGTATCAAGAAGCAGAATTTTAGACCTAAAGCTCCCTCTATCTACTTAGAAAGTCTATAAATGTGTGAGTGAAATAATGAAAGAATTCAAATAAGATTTGTTCATTTAATGGGAATATCAGTTAGCTATCACCACAATAACACTACATAGCAAGCAACAAAGAAACGTCAGTGACATAAAACGAGTACTTATTGCTCATATATCTGAGGTGGTCATTATGCAGCTCTGCTGATCTACATACATCACTCACTTATTCACCTGGGATTTACTAACTAGGTTAACCAGGTGCTCTAAATTGGCCTTAACTAGGCTCACTTAGGCTTACTTATCTTCAGGGCTTATTCCACATGTCTCTGATCCTCCATAAGGCTAGCCTAGCTTCTTAAGCAATGGCAGAAAGTGGAAATGAGGACATTCCATTCAACCCTCTTCTAACCTCCACTGGCAAAAAAAAAAAAAAAAAAAAAAAATCACATTGCTGGGCCATTGTATTCACCGTTGTATTCTAGGTCCAGCCAAGTGTAATAAGGCAGGATAAAAATTAAAGACATATCTATTAGAAAAGAAAAGGCAAAACTATTCACAGATGACATAAGTTTCTACATAGAAAATCATAAGGAATCTACAAAAAAAAGTTACTAGAACAAAAAAGTGAGTTTAGCAGAGTCACAAGTACAATTTACGAACATCAGTTGTGTTTCTTAACATCAGCAACAAGCTATATTAGATTGAACTTTTTAAAATTCCATTTTAATCGCACCTACAAATATGAAATATTTAAGGTTAAGTTTAATAAAATGTGAAACACTGTTATACTGAAAACTCCAAAACCTTGCTAAGAGAAATTAAAGAAAACCTAAAAAATGCAGAGATATGACATGTTTATAAATAAGGGGACACAATATTTTAAGATGTCAATTCTTCCCGGGGCGCCTGGATGGCTCAGTGGGTTAAAGCCTCTGCCTTCAGCTCCGGTCATGTTCCCAGGGTCCTGGGATAAAGCCCCTCATCGGGCTCTCTGCTTGGCAGGGAGCCTGCTTCCCCCTCTCTCTCTGCCTGCCTCTCTGCCTACTTGTGATCTCTGTCTGTCAAATAAATACAAAAATTTAAAAAAAAAAAAAAGATGTCAATTCTTCCCAAATTGATCTCTTAAAGCATTCTAAATCAAATTGATCCACAGTTACATCACCAGTAAAAAATACAAATGGTTTTTCTGAAGACATTCGTAAGCTGATTCTAAAATTTATAAGCAGCAGAACTAGAATAAACAAAATAATTTTTTAAAAAATGAACAAATTTGGAGAACCCATACTAAGTGATTTCAAAAATTATTACAAAGACATAATACTCAAAATAATTTGGTATTAAGGTAAGGGTAAAAAGGATCAATGGGATATAAGTAAGAGCCCAGACAGACCCACATTAATTTTAAGCAAAAGTGCCAAGTAATTCAATGAGGAAAAGACAGCCTTTTCAAAAATAATGCTGGAACAATCAGATGTCCATATGCCCAAGGGAAAAATAAGAACAAAATCTGACCCTTACCTCACATCATCTGCAAAGAAATGAACAAAAAATAATAAACATAAATCTAAAATCTAAAACTAAAACTTCTAGAAGGAAACATAAGAAAATCTCTGTGTTATTAAGTTAAGTAAATATTTCTTAGTTTGGAATTCCTCAAAATTAGAAACTTTTGTTCTTTAAAATATACTGTTAAAAAAAAAATGAAATGGCATCCAGAGACTAGGAAAATATCTATCTGATAAAGGGCAATACTCAGAATTTGTAAACTCTTATAACTCAATAATAATAAACTAAATTAAGAAGTAAGCAATAAGCACATGAAAAATGTTCATCATTAGTAATTAGGGAAATAGAACTTCAAACCCCAGTGAAAATACCACTACACATTCACTAGACTGACTGAAATTTAAAAGGCTGATAATATCGAGTGTTGGTATTGGAGAATGTGGAAAATATGGAGCACTAATATATTGCTGGTAGAAATGCAAAATAATACAACCATATTTGGAAAACATTTTAGCAATTTCTTTCAAAGTTAAATTTACATTTACCATATAAGCCAACAGTATCAATTCTAGGTTTTTACCCAGAAAAAAATAAAACTCTGTCCACACAAAGAATTTTACTTTAATGTTCACAGCAGAATAATTTAAGCCATAATAGTATAAAACTGAAGCAACCCAATTATCCATCAACTGGTAAATGAATGAACAAAATATGGTTTATTTATCCATAAAATGGGATACTAATCAGCAACAAAAAGTAAATAACTATTGTACAACATCATGGATGAATCTTAAAAACAATATGCTAAATGGAAGAAGTCAGCCACAAAAGACTATGTACTATTTAATTCCATTACTATAGAATTCTAGAAAAAGCAAAACTGTAAAGGTAGAAAGCCATTAAGTCATTGCCAGAGGTAAGGAGTTGGGGAAGGGAAGAAGACAGACTGAAAATAGGCACATGGAAACTTTTGGGGATGACAGAAATAACCTATATTATAATTTTGATGGTTGTTACATGGCAATATGCATTTATTATAATGCATTAAATTATACCCTTTAAATTGGTGCAAAAAGATCATTGCATACATTACATATCTCAATAAAAATTAAAAACAAAAAATTCCATTTATAAGAGACACAAAAAAGAAAAAATTAACCAAGAATAAATATAAGAATTGTGAGAGATTTACATGAAAAAAGACATATATGAATAAAAGACCTTAAGATGTTATAAAGAACATAAAATTAGACTTTAATACGTGGGAAGTCATCTCATTCTCTTCAATACAAGGATTCATTAATAGGTAAAACTTATTATACAGTGAGCATGGTGTGCTATTCTAAGCCTTTTATGCATATTAACTCAATCTTCACAAGAGTCCTACAATAGTACTACTATTCTCCTTCTCCTTCTCCTTCTCCTTCTCCTCCTCCTCCTCCTTCTTCTTCTTCTTTTTTTTTTTTTTAAATCATCAAGGCAGAGACAGAGAAAGTTACTTACCAAAGGTCACAAAAATAGTAAGTGGTAAAGTCTGGACTTAAGAACAAGTAGTCTGGTGGTCAGATGCTATATACCCATCACAGGTCATTCTGCCTCTGAACATAAAAAAGATGCCAATTCTCCCTCTATTAACCTACAAGTTTAATGATCTCAATAAAGATACTATCAAACCTAATTTTTAGAATGAGAAATTTATTCTCCATTCATATGGAAACATAAACAATAATTAAAAACTGAAAAATAGGGTGCCTGGGTGGCTCAGTTGGTTAAGCATCTACCTTCAGCTCATGTCATGATCCCAGAGTCCTGAGATTGAGTCCTATATGGGCTCCCTGCTCAGCGGGGAGTCTGTTTCTCCCTCTCTCTGCCCCTCCCCCTGTTTGTGCACTCTCCCTCTCTCTCTCTCTCTCTCTCTGACAAATAAATAAATAAAATCTTTTTTAAAAAAAAATCTAAAAAATAGGTAAAATAAAAGAAAGCTAAGTAGTGGAACAGAACTGAGATGCCAGGAATAAATCTAAATTCCAAATTAATATATTTGTATGTAAGTATATGTAAAAGTAGCATTATGTATCAAAGAGGAAATGATGGATTGGTCAAAAATGGTGCTACATCCTCATACTGGGGGCCCCTTCAAGACTACTTCCACATTGGGCTTTCATGGCAGGAAAGAGAACTAAGTATCTATGGAAGAAAGGCACATAATTTTATACACTTTGGATTTTACATCATATATATAATCTATTTGAAAATTAGCATTAATTAATTACAAGATAGATTTAAGAAAAGCTTAGTAATTTAGTGTTGATAGTCCATGGCAAGTCATTCAAGTACTATGAGATGTTTGAAAATTTGCCTTGTATGTATAGTATTAACTTGTCAGAAGTAAACTGGACTGTCTCTGCCAGAGGAGAAATACTAAACAGGATAAACTTTTGAACAAATTATAATGGCTTTTCTTATATTCTAGGGGTGGATATGGGGAGTTCATTGAGAGTGGGCATGTTATCTCCTACTGTTCCAATTTACTAAGGGTTTGGGCATATGCATGTCGTGTGTGTGTGTGTGTGTGTGTGTGTGTGTGTGTGTGTGTAAAATAAGAGAGAGAGCTGCAGACAATAGGCATTAATGAAGAAAGAGAAGCCGGAAACTAAGAAGGGTCACAAGAGATACATTTTCTACTCATTGCTATTACTTTGAGTCTGTAAACAGTTAATGGGTCTTTCTCTTTCCCAGAAACGGCTGCCTTTCGGCACATTATGGAGTGAGTGCTCCTACAGGATTTATTTAAGTGTGTGACAAAGGGCACATTAAGAACCTTTTGTATTGAAAGGCATGATGTTATTTTAAGACATGTTTTTCACTGCTTGGCATCGCCAATGCAATGAGGATGGCATTGGCAATGAAAAAGTGTTCCTAGGAACTAACATCTCTCCCTGTGTTCTAAAACCAACTCAATGGCCCAAAGGAACAAAGAGAAGGGCTTGCTTGAACTTCAAGCCTGTTCAACAATGGCTTGTGTAAATGGTAGGAATGTCTTTTCCACCTAATCTACAAATACCACTACCGTTAATCCAATTTAAAATCCTAGCCTTATCACCACCTGTTTTCCTAAATCAGCACTATACTCCAAGCCAAACAGACTGTTTACACATCCACACACACAATTTTATTTTTTTAAAAATGTCTCTCAACAAGTAAAACTGAAGGTAAATAATGACAATTTTTTTTTTTAATTTGGGGAAAGGAGGGGTGGTAAGTGGGCTTTCTAAAAAGAAGCAATTAGTAATTCTTGACCAGCCTAATTAAAGAGTAGTTGAATTTTCAAGATTATGTATGTTCTTGCCTTTCCCACAATATATCTGCATAAAGCAGCATATTCACCCTGCACTGCCATGGAAGCCCAATGTGGGAGTAGTCTTGAAGGGGCACCCAATATGAGGATGCAGCTCGGCAACATGGTCCCCAATGAAAAAGGAGTATGTGACCTAAACAAGCAATAAAACAAAATAGAATACACATAAAGATACCCTTACCATGTCCTTAAAAATCCAATATATGTTATATTTTATAAAGTTTTGATACATTTTATTGTCATAAAATAAAAGTTAAAGTAATTTCTCTAAGTTGTTATTATGGTAATCTTGGTTTTGTTCAAAGTAAAAACATGCATATAAACACCATTTTTTCATATATTGAAACAATTCACCAGAAAAGTTCTATATTGTTTTCTAAATTCTCCCTAGCACATCTTTTAAGTGATGAGTTCCTGTGAGCAGTCTGTTGATGTGTTGTTATCATTAAAGTTTTCTTTGTTACTGAATTTGATAAGTGGCCACCTTAAAGGCTGATGCTCCCTAGGAATGACACTCTGCCCTCCTTACTTGTCACCTCCCAGATTATGAGGATCTCAAATCTCAACTGCTCCTCTCAGCTGATGGAACTACAAAAAGCCACACCTAAATTTCTAGTTCTTTTAGCTACCTACCCACCTCCAAGTTTATATTTCTAATCCGGTATGCTAACTTTCTCTCTAGACAGCTCCACTCTACCCACACAAAGAGCTCCTCACCTTCATGCTTTCCCCACTTTGGTTAAGTGGCATGTTTACCCAACCATAACCCTGAGAATTACATTAGCTAGCTCCTTGTTTCTTACCACCCACATTTCATTCTTCCTCCTTATTATCTCTATAGTCTGACCCCTCCTCCCAAGTCCTACTACTCTTCAGGCTTTTATTATTTCTCGTTCATTGAATCACAGTAGATCCAAGTGCCCTCCCTATGTCTACCTTCCCCAGCAACTGCCCAGTCTGTTCCCTATGGCTCTCAGCACTGTATCTCTCACTGCAGAGCTAACCACACTGTCCTGTATGTCTTTTGATTCTTCCATGGTAGCCTATACCAGCTCATGTGACCCACAGATGATCTCTTTGTTTTGCCACCCCTTTTCACAGTTAAAGTTAAAATGAACTGTTATTTAAATTTAGAGACTTCACACAAAATTTGAGATTTCAGCTTTTCTCAAGAACTCAAACAACATGGCAGCATGGGTCCCTGCATCCCCAACTCTATGGCAACCAGCTGAGGCTAAATAGAACGTGTTACATTTGGACAGTGGATAATGGCCTCTCCAGTTCTCAACAACTTATGTGATACTCATGCTTCTACTAACCAAACCACCTTCCCCACCTGTTTGACACTTGATGGCACAAGTGGTTGTCTGAGTTTAAAACCTCTGGTCCGCCCACACTCTATCTGGGATTTGATCTAATACAATCTTAAAATTATTCCTCTGGGTAAATCACATCACTTCTCAGTTCAGGTTGTTCACACATAAGATAAGAATCAAAGACCAAGTGGCCTCAATTTGCTAACCATAAGAAGGGGACTGGGAAAATAAGTACCTTGACCTCATACTTTTTCCTCTCGCCACTCTCCCACTAGACTCTTCATTGCCTGATTCCAAACAGAAGCCCAGAGGTAGATGAAATATTTAAAAGAATTTAGAACCCAAAATAGTCAGGAAGCATCTAGTTTATCAAAACCCTGATTGTGTTCCCTGCTAGAAGCTGTCCTCTCTAGAACCTTAAAATTCATAAAGCCTGAGGTCACAGAGAAAAAAGACAAAAATTCTACCAGTCAGTAATCAGGAAAAATAATGAGAAAGACCAATCTCATCTCTGTCCCTTGGTTCCTAAACATATTCTAACTATGTAGATCGAACCAAATATTAGCTGCTGGCTTAAGGGGCATTAGCTACATCCTATAGAATAGCACTGAACCTCACAAAATATTTTTTCCTAGTTGGCATTGTAACTTAGCCTTCCTCATGCCATTACACTGTTCTATTAAAATAATAGTTTTGGGAGGCACCAAAGGCAAAGCCTTTGGCTCAGGTCATGATCTCAGGGACCTGGGATGGAGCCCTGCATCAGGCTCTCTGCTCAGCGGGGAGCCCGTTTCCCCCTACCCCTCTGTCTGCCTCTCTGCCTACTTGTGATCTCTCTCTCTCTGTGTCAAATAAATTTAAGAAATCTTTTTAAAAATAATAATAATAGTTTTGGGAGGATGGGACACAAAGTAAGATCAGAGTGAATTCCATAGGCAGAAGTCCAAAGCCACACCTTTTTTGCAGTAAAATAAGTCCCCTGTTCAGAAGAGATGTTTTATGAGCCATGGATACAACAATCCGTAATCTATGAACCAAGATGCTGGCAGAAACCCTGAAGGCAGAGAAGGCAAATGTATTCCTAAGTAAGTCTGTCCCTATATGGACAAGTACTATCTTCTCCTTGGTGAGCAGGCTGCCAACTGTTCCCTGTTGTCTTTTGCTATGGTCAGATTGGACGCCTAATGGAGGATATAGAAGCCAGATCAGCCTTGGTGAGAGGAGGTCCATGTTGTTGAGCTTAGGCATAACCTGAACTCTTGATGCCATGACCACTTTGTAGTGAACCATGGAATAGGTATGTCTGGGATATGAAGCTGACTGACATCCATGATGGGTCAAGTTGTCTATGTTATCAGTAAGAGCCTGCTTCACAGATGAAACTTTATCTAAGCATTTATGCCAGTCACAAATCACTCAGTGCCCATATGTATAAGAGACCCATATGTATACTTGTTCCCTACACCTCTTTTGTCACCAATCTCCTAAATGTGTTCATTTTAAATCCATGACCAGCCTACCATTCCATTAGCCATTCATGAATCAAGTACATGCATACTCAGACCATCTTTACTTCCAGAATAGGTATTCAATCACATGGATCACTTGAAGTCCTGCCCATTCTGGGGATTCCCTTCCACCACTGTTTTTTATAGTAGTTGCCCCTTTTTGGCTTATGCCAATTTAACAGTATGAGGCAGAGGAATCAAAGTCCTGGTTCTCCTAATACTTATGTCCCAAACTATCCAGATCATGAGATAACTTCTACAAGTTCTTTCAGATTTAAAACAAGTAAGAACACACACCACCACCACCCTCACACATAAACCCACACCAGCTTTGTTTCAGAAACATTTTCTATAAGGAACCAAGGCTTGTAAGCCTTTATAATCAATTAGAAATTAATTTTTCTACAGTATTAGAGGCAGCAAAAACATTCTTTTAGATGTACAAATTTTTTTTTAATTAAACTTTGTTTTAGAGCTGTGTTAGTTTCCCTCCCCCATTTCTATCATAAGTTAAGTTACTCTTCTTACTGGAAAGGATAAAACTGATGGCAGGAAAAGCAAACAGCACTCACTCATGTAAACAATCTCACCTGTAATTCATTAACCCTGGTACCCTCAGCCTCCTAGAAAAAGTGTCCCATTTATTAGCTTCCAATCCCAAGTTCATGTTTGTCTTTCAGTTCTGGAGCATTATTGGGCAGTAAAGAAAGGAGACGCTCTATTACTGGTGACACCTTGTACATGGAGTTACCAATCTTACACAGATGATATAGGCTGCTTAATGAACTCTTTTCATCTCTGTTCGATTAACCACCCCACTCTTCCCATTATTTGTATTTCCTACCTCCTGAAGAAAGTAGAAAAACACGTATTACTGAGGCATCTCACTTTTATTCTACCATCTAAAACAAGAGAAACAGAAACTATAATAGGAATAGCAACTCAGAAATAGTAATTCCCCCAAAGTGTGGAATATGATTGTATTTGAGATTACTCTAGTTAGTGTGCAAGACTATCAGTATCAGGGGGTACTCTAACCAGGAAAATGATATTAAAAAATCATAATAAGAAGGTTCTTTCCATTCATGTTCTCCTAAAATTCTTTACTTCTATAAGGAGAAAAAGTTCTCAGTTTGGGGCTAGGCTTTCACAACTAAGGCTTTAATGCAGAGAAAACAGGTATCTTGCTCAGAACACTTGGTGGGCAACAACTTCTAACTAGAACCTAAAATCATTATTCTGTTTTTGTTGTCCGTGTATGGCAAATGATACTGACTGCATAGTAGTGATAGTGAGATTGCTTTTGATTAGCAAGTTTTAAAAGTTAAGTTATTTTAAGTAAAATTTTTTGTTTTTTTTTAAAGATTTTATTTATTTACTTGACAGAGAGAGATAGATCACAAGTAGGCAAAGAGGCAGGCAGAGAGAGAGGGGGAAATGAGCTCCCTGCTGAGCAGAGAACCTGATGTGGGGCTTGATCCCAGGACACTGAGATCATGTCCTGAACCAAAGGCAGAGGCTTAATCCACTGAGCCACCCAGGCACCCCTAAGTAAAATTTTTAAGCAAATAATAGTACAAGTCATACATGAATACAATGGAAACCTCAAAATGGGAATACATAAGAAAGAAATTCTGAAAACACTGCAAGAGAAAAAAAATATCGTAACTATTTATAACAGGAATTAGTCCTGAAGGTAGGATTCACTCATATACTGGTGGGTGTTTTGTGTTTGGGCTGCATGTGTGTGCATAGGAGAGCAGTCGGGGTTCTGAACTTTCTTCTACTCCCCATTTCTCATAATGAAAAGACTATATTATTGTCACACTTCCATTGTGTTAAATACTTACATGTATACTGTGTTAAATATACATATATATGGTAACACTGGCTCTCAATATTGCTATAATATTTTTTAAAACTTGATAATGTATAATATTTTTACTTTCTATAATTGTACTTAATCCTGAAAGTTCTTTCTGAAATACCAGTTATTTCCTTCAATTAAAGGTCTCATACCTTATTTTCTGAACATTTTGTCCCCAAGTATTTCTGTCTCTCTCTGAATTATCTTCTATTTAGAACCTAGGCTTAATAAACTAATTTTATTGACGTAAATGTGTTTGGAGATCTTGTTCTTCAGAAAGAATAGAGGTAATTGGCATTTTGTGTATAGGAATAGAAGAGCCTTCATTAAACTTCATTAGTCTCATTCAACCAAGATTAATGGTTAAAAATTTTATTTTGCTGCAATTATTTGTATCTCTCTTATACAGTCATATGCAAATTATATTATTTGTTAATTTCACATAAAACAACTATGTAAACAGATAAAAATGAAGGGCTTATATCTATTTAGAATAATTCATCTTTCATTTCTCTATTGCCAAACATTTCTTTTACAGCACTGAAAACTGTAATAGAAGGATGTGATTACTTAAGGGTTATCACTTTGCCACTTTTTCACTTTCTGCCATTCCACTGTGTCTCCCAGCAATTATTACTACCTACTTCACTGGAAATGCTCCTCATAGGTCACTAAACCTTAAGGTGTCCCAGATACTTCTAAGCTATAGCACATTCTTTTCCTTCCTTAAATTCTTGAATTGAAGCCTAAAGTGCTGTGGCTTTTGAACATAAATAAAAAGACAAACTTTAGGGTTGTTTTTGGATTACTGAGATTAAGATTTCACTCATTCTCATGAAAAAAAGACTTGCCACATGTGCATAAACCCAAAGGGATGCTGAAAACTCTAAGAAAACAGATGAGTAATCACTATAAACAGATGTACATTTTGGCAATTACTGAATTTTTTAAAGACAAAAAAAAAGTTGGCCAAGTTTATTCCCATGCTTAAATCTTTGATCCTCTAGTACAATGGACATTTTGTAAGACATTTTTTTTTAAAGATTTTATTTATTTATTTGACAGACAGAGATCACAAGTAGGCAGAGAGGCAGGCAGAGAGAGAGAGGAGGAAGCAGGCTCCCTGCCGAGCAGAGAGCCCGATGTGGGGCTCGATCCCAGGACTCTGGGATCATGACCTGAGCTGAAGGCAGAGGCTTTAACCCACTGAGCCACCCAGGTGCCCGTAAAACATTTTTTAACCATAAAAATTTGCTTTGATATTGAATCTGTTTGGAGTCTTGCAGCTGTGATACCCTGGGACCAGGAATCACTTTGTTCCCCATCATATAGATATTTTTTTTTAAGATTTTATTTATTTTTTTGACAGAGAGAAATCACAAGTAGGCAGAGAGCCAAGCAGAGAGAGAGAGAGGAGGAAGCAGGCTCCCTGCAGAGCAGAGAGCCCGACGCGGGGCTCGATCCCAGGACCCTGAGATCATGACCTGAGCTGAAGGCAGAGGCTTAACCCACTGAGCCACCCAGGCGCCCCCATATAGATATTTTTAAACAAACACTCAACAAAAAACATGAAGTTCAAGAGAATTTTTTAACATATTATCTCTAGATGCACTTTTTTTTTTTTTTTTTTTTTTTACTTACAGGACAACTGATATCTGGCAAAAGCACATCATTTAGAAAGTGGTTCACGTATAAAATATAACTTTCAAACATTATATTAAAAACATAGCTTCTTGGGTGCCTGGGTGGCTCAGTCAGTTAAGTATCTGCCTTCGGCTCAGATCATGATACCAGGGTCCTGGGATCCAGTCCCACATTGGGCTCCCTACACAGTGGAGAGTTTGCTTCTCCCTCTCCCTCTGCCCCTTCCTGCTGCTTGTGCATTCTCCCTCTCTCTCTGTCTCTCTCTTTGGTTCTCTCTCAAATAAATAAATAAAATCTTTTTTAAAAAAATACAGCTTCTTAAAATAAACTCTACTAAAGAAAAAATTTAAATCTTTTTTTTCTTTTATAATATCCAATTTTGACTTTTACATTTATTTAAATATATAATCTTCCCTTATATATCTATCACAACTTACTTCTGGTTTTCAACTAGCTTTTCAGCTTAAGATTCATAAATATCAAAGAAATACAACTTTTGTAGTAGTTGATGAAATGCCGAATAAGAAAATACTTATTTTTAGCATAAAAGAGAAATTTCATAATAAAGTTATTAAGAGATTAAACATATTTTCATCGTATCAAAGTTTGTCACTTTTTCCCCCAAGAAGACTCTTGCCATCAAGAAATTAAATAAAAACTTGAGACTATGTATCAACCAAGATTTTGAGGCCTGTATATATGGAAAGACAAATTTTCTCAAAAGAAATCTAATATAATCAACCTGACATGCAGATAGCTTACAAGAAACTTTCCCTCTTGAATCTTATAACTAAATTAAAACCAAAAGCAAGCTGAATTATTGGTTAAAATTAAAGAAAACCCCAAAGGATTGAAATTGGCTCAACTTACGTTATTGTATGGTTTTACAATGCTGTTTTTTACAAATATGAGAAAATAGTTTTTCAGTGCTTATTAAAGAACATTTTGTTTTATGTCATTTATCTCCTGTTGAAAAGAAGACTTATTCTGGTAGAATACAAAGAAAATTATAAGGAAGAGATTGTGCCAATATAAATTATTCCGAGCATTTAAAACTGTATTTGGAAAAGGAAACCTTACTTACCTCATCCTAGCAGTGAAAAGCTTCAGTACAGAAATACAGCTGGTAAAAAAGGGGAAGGATGGTTAACAAATCTTAAGAGACCATGGTACCCTGAAATGCAATTTGATAAGGTGTTCACTTGCGAATGTATGCTATTACTCCACTTTTTGTAAATGGTGCCTGTTTTCTTGTCTTTATTAAAAGCAAATTTATCCATGTTTCTTTTCACTTTTCTCTCTGTATGAGCTGTTTCTTATTATATGCTAATTAACACCCTGATAGTTCAAAATCAGGCTGTGTGCTTCCAGTTCAAATTGTGGACTGAGCCCAGGAATTTATTAACCTTCCATTCCAAAATCTGAATAAAATTTTTAAAAATATTAATAGCAGCAGCTAAAATAACAGTAGCTAATTTCTACTGAGCACCTGTTATGTGCCAGGCACTCTTCTGCATGCTTATCATCTAATCCTCAGCAATCCCCATTTTACAGATAAACAAATGGAGGCACCAAAAAGTTGAGAAATCTGTGTCAAGTCACAAAATCAGCATTTGCTAAAGCCAAGATTTTAAATCAGAGCCCATGAAGGGGGCCCTAATGCTACACCACCAGTAAAGAGAAGATGAAGAGTAAGGAGGAGGAGAAAGAGAAAAAAATCAATAAAAGTGATGAAAATAAGAAATGGTTCTTTCAGTAAACCAAAATTTTTGAAAAATTTCTGGAAGACAGAAAACAGATTGATGGAAGGAGTACAATCATAAGAACAATAGCAGACTATAGGATAGTCATCATCAGGATATTCAATTTCAGAAATGTCTATAATACAGCTACACTAATTAGCCATTCTTGCTCCCCAAAACCACAGTGAAGCTGCAAAATTTGTTTTCACTCTAAAGCGGGCTACTACATCAGTCGGGGTTCCATCAGGAAAACAGGAAGTATTTACACCAGAGGGAATTTAATGCAGGGAACCAATTACACAGGGGATGGTAGTGCTAAGAAGACATACAGGGGATAGAGGCCAAAAGCAGGATACAGGGTGGACATTGTGTTCCTGAAGGCAGAGGGTCAAGTCACTCAATAGAGGCTCAGAGACAGCCTATTCAGGGAAAGCATAAGAAACTTCTGGAAGCACTGCCTGAGACAAACAGGCAGAAAGGGAGGTGAGAGAGAGGCCTTTTCATTGTCCTCCTCCATGTCCTAACCTGTTGCCTGTGTCCTATTGGACAAATCCATCCAGAACCATCTTAGATGATACCTAGGAAATAAAACCTGCCAGAGTCAGCTTTCCTGTGATACAGAACAGAGCAAGGGTAAGGAATGATTTGAGCACACAAGCTCCAGACCAGCATAGATATTTCTAAATAAAGTGAAAGAGTATCCTAGCAAACTGTCCCAGCAGGGGTGTGAAGGCCAGAGATTAAACACAATCTGATATAACCCTGGACTCCTAACTTCATCAGTCATGGGGGCCTGAGCTCACCTATTTATTTCCCACATAACCTAAAGGGAAGCCCTTAGTTAGCCTCCCCATTCCAGAAAGAGGCCTTCGGTATAAACTGGCTTATAAAACTGCCGAAGAATCACAATACTTGTTGCCTAGAATTATCATACTAGTCCATTCATAAATATGAAAGGACAACCTAGAGTCAACAAGCATCTGGGAAAAATGAACAATATGAAAGAGAAGAATCATGATAAATGATAAACCCCTAATCCTGGAGGAAAAAATGACAGGCAGAAGAGAAATTTGAAATAATTCTAAATTACTGTCAGAGAAATTAGACAACACCTGCATCCATAAAACCAGAGTATACTGCTATAAAAAAGAAGCAATCAAAGAAAAGAAAATGTTCTTGGAAAGTAGGTCATAATTAATAAAAATTTCAGACTGGCTGAATCACAGAATGAAGAGTTTGTGACATGGAAGTTAAGGCAGAAGAAATCCCCTAAAACAAAAACAAAAATACAGAAATTGAAAATATAAGAAAAAAGTTAACAAATAGAGTTAACAGGTAGACAAAATAGGGTTCAAAAACTAAGAAAATAATAATTGAAGTAGAAGAAAACTTTCCAAACTCAAGAAAGATACAAGTGTTTGGACTGGAAGGGTCTGTTCAGACCTAAGCAAAAAAACAAAGAGAAGATACACATCTTGACATTTACTAACTTCAATGAACAAAGAACTCTGAAAGCTTCCAAAATGTTAAAACTGGATATCAACAAAGAAATGAGGATCCGATTTACATCAGACTTCTAATCAACTGTACCAAGCACCTAAATAAAATGAACAACGGCGTCAAAGTTTAGAGGAAATTATAGATGTAGATATGGATGGAGATGCAAATATAGATACAAATACAGATAGAGTAAAAAACCAGAAGTATATACACTATAATAATAAAAGAAATTTTTCTAAGTAAAGACTAGTAACCTGTTTGTGTTAACTCTTCATTGCCTCTGGCACAGTCCCTGGCACAGACAAGTTGCTCAATCAATATTCTTAGCTCTGTGAATGAACTATTGTTGAATGGAATACAGAGGGGCTGCATAAGACCCTGAAGTCTTAAGTGGAAGCTAAATATGTAGCAACTATCTCACTTACACAAGCTATTACAACTCAGTGTTATTCTCTTGAGAAATTCTTGCTTTCTGAGAATTAGGGTAAAAAAATCCTCACATTCGATTAAATAATTTAGATGCCCTTGGATGCATTAGTTGAAAGCAAACATAAAGTTGGCTTGTGCCTCTAAGGACATCTAGCCTAACTGCCAAACAGCAGTACATCCTGTTACGGCAAGCTTCACTACTTGAAACCTGTAATTTCACCATCAAGGCAACAGAGGGAAGATTGGTACCTCAAACTTGGCTGGTGTCTCTAGGTTGAATGACCTTTTGAAACTTACTCCACCCCTTTGTTGTGGAGAATCTGGGACCCAGTGAGAAGGCTGCTGCAAGTTCCTGGCTCTCCAATGCCATGCCTAACTGCAGCTGATTTTTATCAACTCAAGTAATTCCTCTCATACTACAAAAACCTGACCAGTACATATTAAAAATCACTTTATTTTGTAGGAATACATATTCATTATATAAAATATGAAAAGTAGAGAGCAGAAATTAAAAATTACCCATAATTCAATTACCCAGGAAAACTTACTGCTACCATTTTTATGTGTATTTTCCCATATTTTTTTATAAAATAAAATTACTTTTCGTTGAATGTATCACTATTATCCTTCCATGTCAATACACACGCTTTTATGTCAACAGTTTTTAGTACTATAATTTATTATATGACATATCAAAATTAATATCAGCAAGATCCTATGGATGGATATTTTGGATAATTTCAACTGAAACAAAGCATTTTGTGAAAGAAATACCTTAATTGACTACAAAGACTCTAATAAATATCTTTCTGATTGTATCAAACCTTTTTTCAAATAAAAATTTCCTTTCTTTCCAATATAAAGCAATGGTAATATATTTTGAAATATTACTTTTTATCCTCTAAAACTCAATAATGACTATTCATAGCAGAAAATTTAGAAAATGCAGAAAATTTTCTTGAAAAAAATTAAAAATATCCTAATCTCCCCACAAAAAAATTTGGCCAGTGTTAATATGTTATTAAGTATTTAATTCTATCTGAAGAATCAAATTACACTCTACCTTTGGGATTAACAGAATTTATTAATATATACTTTGTTGTTTTTCACATTGTCCTATTTCTTGTATTCTTTCTTTGTTTTACTAAATTATACCTTTAAGCAATGATTTTAGGAAAAGATATATAGATAAATTTCCTGAGTCCAACTTTTCCAAAGCTGTTTTTTATGTTGCCTTCACACCTAATATTTTAGGTACAAAAGCCTGTGTTTATAATAATTTTCCTCAAAACAGATGAGACTTAAGCTATATTTGGAATAATTTTTAAAAAAAATTAACCAAGAAAAGCAAAAATAAAAATGTTCTGAAAGTAAAAATACTAAGTGATTGATTGCAAACAGCATTTGAGGACTACAGAAGATTTCCATTCACATCAGAAAAAAAAAATCCTAAAATGGAGTAGCAGAAGGTAAGGTCAAAAGATAGGTAGAATATGAACATCTTGAGAGATAGGTAAATATTTTTGCCAATTTATTAGAAATTCTTGGGAGGTATAAAGGATATGAAGTGAGAAGGACTTTCAGATCCCAGTAGCATAATGCCCAGCCTGTAGTAGGAACGTATTATTTGTTGAATGAATGGAGAAAGTTTGACATTAACCAAATCATTAGGTTAAAAGGGTCCACACTAGAGAAAATGGTAATGAAAACAAATGAGATATTCATTAATCATGTGTTATTTTCAGACAGGACGTACTAAAAGGCAAGAGACAGTATTTGCCCAAGTATCTGAATTTTCCTACAGCAATGATGGATGTGAAATAGTTCACTCATTCTATCACCTAGAACAGTGTCAGAGAATTGTAAAATTGCTTGTTTTTAGCTGGGAATGTCCTAAGACATCTGTCTCATGAGTAGCATGTTCTAACTTTAAATGTCTCTTTCATAGAAGTGAAAAATTTTTATCAGGGTACTAAAAGGCCTACAACAAAGTCCTTTGGTTATATTAAAAATCAATATTCCTGGATTCTTGTCTATCTCTGCTTCATTCTCCCATGTGGCCTTGAGGAATTCGGTCAGTTGGGTTGTGTCCTAAAGCTAACTTCCTTATGTAGTGCCCAGCACAACACAAGCTCTCAGTAAATATTTAGAGAACAAATATATTTACATAGGCAAATAACATAAGTATATTAATTGCAGAGAAGTAGTTCCATCAAACAATTTAAACTCTTGAGTTTCTACAACTTTTCTTATTTCCTGGGGGGACTTTCATGTGCATTTTCTAATGAAATACAATGCGTTGTGTATGGGTCATTTCAATTGTCATTAATAAGAGAACCTAATTCAAACTGGCCAAACAATAATAGAATGCAAAGTTTCTAAAAATATTAAGATTTTCCAATGTTGACTACTCTGGAAACTTAATGATGTCATCAAGAATCCTGATCTCTCCTCTATTTCCAGAGTGAACTTCATCATAACTGCTTTTCTCAGAGGACCACTGCCAAAAATAGAACTAGAGTTACAGCCTTTTTCTTACATGTCCAGTTGAAAAGAGTCTCTTCCTCAAAAGTTCTTTCAGATGATGAAGGAAAAAGTTTCCCAGAAATCCCTCACTGAGACACCTCATTGTCCCAAATCATGTTACATGTCTATTCCAGAATCATTCACAGCCCAAGCGGCATGACAGCTCTCTTTGTGTTAACCAATCAGAACTAACTGTGGGTCTGCTGTGTAGAATGTGTGCACGTGTGTGTGTGTGTGTGTATGTGTGTGTGTGTAGCGGAAGGGGGCTGAAAGGATACCAGAACAAAATCAGAACAATTTAGCCTAAAGGAAGGGAGGAATAAGTACCAGGGAGACATTCACCAACCATCCATTCCAGTCATTTCCCTCCTAGCTAATATGAGAACTCTGAAACTGTATGCCATACTAGAGAATTTCATAGACTGATAGAACTTTTAGAAGTAGAAGGACAAAATAAGTGCTTTAGTTTAAACCTCTTTTTCACAAATAAGGAAAACTAAGCCTTAAGATTTCAAGAGGTTAAGCGATGCCTGGGTGGCTCAGTTGGTTAAGTGTCTGCCTTCCGCTCAAGTCATGATCCTAGGGTCTAAGAATCAAGTCCCATATAAGGCTCCTTGCTCAGCAGGAGCCTGCTTCTCCCTCTGTCTGCTCTGCCTGCCGCTTCTCCTGCTTGTGTTCTCTCTTAAAAATAAATAAAAATTTAAAAAAAAAATCTCAAGAGGTTAAATGCCTTACTCTAGGACACAAGACAGTTAAAACAGAACTGATAATAATACTCAAATTATTTAATAACCAAACATATGCCCTGTGACATTTCTCTTCAAAAATTAGAATGATGGCATTCTAGATGAGATAGGAACACTCAGTTGCTGACATGTCAATAGACAGATGAAAATATCTACAGCAGCTAATGGGTAAAATTATAAATAGCATTAATGATTAGAATAGTAATTATTTTTAAACTAGGTAATTATTAATGGATAATTTTTTTTAATTTTATTTTTTATAAACATATATTTTTATCCCCAGGGGTACAGGTCTGTGAATCGCCAGGTTTACACACTTCACAGCACTCACCATAGCACATACCCTCCCCAATGTCCATAATTCCACCCCCCCTCTCCCAAACCCTCTCCCCCCATCAACCCTCAGTTTGTTTTGTGAGATTAAGAGTCACTTATGGTTTGTCTCCCTCCCAATCCCATCTTGTTTCATTTACTCTTCTCCTACCCCCTTAACCCCCCATGTTGCATCTCCTCTCCCTCATATCAGGGAGATCATATGATAGTTGTCTTTCTCCGATTGACTTATTTCACTAAGCACGATACCCTCTAGTTCCATCCATGTCGTCGCAAATGGCAAGATTTCATTTCTTTTGATAGCTGCATAGTATTCCATTGTGTATATATACAACATCTTCTTTATCCATTCGTCTGTTAATGGACATCTAGGTTCTTTCCATAGTTTGGCTATTGTAGACATTGCTGCTATAAACATTCGGGTGCATGTGCCCCTTCGGATCACTACGTTTGTATCTTTAGGGTATATACCCAGTAGTGCAATTGCTGGGTCATAGGGTAGTTCTATTTTCAACATTTTGAGGAACCTCCATGCTGTTTTCCAGAGTGGTTGCACCAGCTTGCATTCCCACCAACAGTGTAGGAGGGTTCCCCTTTCTCAGCATCCTCGCCAGCATCTGTCATTTCCTGACTTGTTAATTTTAGCCATTATGACTGGTGTGAGGTGACACCTCATTGTGGTTTTGATTTGTATTTCCCTGATGCCGAGTGATGTGGAGCACTTTTTCATATGTCTGTTGGCCATCTGGATGTCTTCTTTGCAGAAATGTCTGTTCATGTCCTCTGCCCATTTCTTGATTGGATTATTTGTTCTTTGGGTGTTGAGTTTGCTAAGTTCTTTATAGATTTTGCCCTTTATCTGATATGTCATTTGCAAATATCTTCTCCCATTCTGTCAGTTGTCTTTTGGTGTTGTTAACTGTTTCCTTTGCTGTGCAAAAGCTTTTGATCTTGATAAAATCCCAATAGTTCATTTTTGCCCTTGCTTCCCTTGCCTTTGGCGATGTTCCTAGGAAGATATTGCTGCGGCTGAGGTCGAAGAGGTTGCTGCCTGTGTTCTCCTCAAGGATTTTGATGGATTCCTTTCTCACATTGAGAGCCTTCATCCATTTTGAGTCTATTTTCATGTGTGGTGTAAGGAAATGATCCAATTTCATTTTTCTGCATGTGGCTGTCCAATTTTCCCAACACCATTTATTGAAGAGGCTGTCTTTTTTCCATTGGACATTCTTTCCTGCTTTGTCGAAGATTAGTTGACCATAGAGTTGAGGGTCTATTTCTGGGCTCTCTATTCTGTTCCATTGATCTATGTGTCTGTTTTTGTGCCAGTACCATGCTGTCTTGATGATGACAGCTTTGTAATAGAGCTTGAAGTCCGGAATTGTGATGCCACCAACTTTGGCTTTCTTTTTCAATATTGCTTTGGCTATTCGAGGTCTTTTCTGGTTCCATATAAATTTTAGGATTATTTGTTCCATTTCTTTGAAAAAAATGGATGGTACTTTGATAGGAATTGCATTAAATGTGTAGATTGCTTTAGGTAGCATAGACATTTTCACAATATTTATTCTTCCAATCCAGGAGCATGGAACATCTTTCCATTTCTTTGTGTCTTCCTCAATTTCTTTCATGAGTACTTTATAGTTTTCTGTGTATAGATTCTTAGTCTCTTTGGTTAGGTTTATTCCTAGGTATCTTATAGTTTTGGGTGCAATTGTAAATGGGATGGACTCCTTAATTTCTCTTTCTTCTGTATTGTTGTTGGTGTAGAGAAATGCAACTGATTTCTGGGCATTGATTTTATATCCTGACACTTTACTGAATTCCTGGACAAGTTCTAGCAGTTTTGGAGTGGAGTCTTTTGGGTTTTCCACATATAGTATCATATCATCTGCAAAGAGTGCTAGTTTGACTTCTTCTTTGCCGATATGGATGCCTTTAATTTCCTTTTGTTGTCTGATTGCTGAGGCTAGGACTTCTAGTACTATGTTGAATAGCAGTGTGATAACGGACATCCCTGCCGTGTTCCTGACCTTAGCGGAAAAGCTTTCAGTTTTTCTCCATTGAGAATGATATTTGCGGTGGGTTTTTCATAGATGGCTTTGATAATATTGTGGTATGTGCCCTCTATCCCTACACTTTGAAGAGTTTTGATCAGGAAGGGATGCTGTACTTTGTCAAATGCTTTTTCAGCAT